>NC_092238.1:17040693-17285693 GCF_036320965.1 Panulirus ornatus
ATATATATATATACATATATATATATATATATATATATATATATATATATATATATATATATATATATATATATATATATATATATATATATATATGTGTGTGTGTGTGTGTGTGTGTGTGTATTATCTATCATACTTAACCGCCGTCTCCTACGTTGCTGATGTAGCACAAGGAAACAGACGAAGAATGGCCCAACCAACCCACATTCACATGCATATACATAAACGCCCACGTATACATACATATACATTTCAACGTATACATACAATACATGCACAGATATATACATATATACATATGTACATATCCATACTTGCTGCCTTCGTCGATTCCCGTTGACACCACCCTACACACGAAATAGCATCCCCCTCCCTCCAGCAAGTCAGCGCCAGGAACATACAAAAAAGGTCACATTCGTTTACACTCAGTCGGTAGATGTCATGTCTAATGCACCGAAACAGCTCCCCCCACATTAAGGCCCCAGAGACCATTCCATGGTTTACCCCAGACGCTTCACATGTCCTGGTTCAATCCATTGACAGCACGTCGACCCCAGTATACTATATCGTTCCAATTCACTCTATTCCTTGCACGCCTTTCACCCTCCTGTATGTTCAGGCCCCGATCGCTCAAAATCTTTTTCACTCCATCCTTCCACCTCCAATCCGGTCTCCCGTTTCTCCTTCTTCCTTCCACCTCTGACACATATATCCTCTTGGTCAATCTTTCCTCACTCATTCTCTCCATATGTCCAACCCATTTCTACACACCCTCTTCTGGTCTCTCAACCACACTCTTTTTATTACCACACATCTCTCTTACCCTTTCATTACTTATTCGATCAAACCACCTCACATCACAGATCGTCCTCAAACATTTCATTTCCACCACATCCACCCCCCCCCCCCCCCCCCGCACAACCCTATCTATAGCAATTGCCTCGCAACCGTATAAAATTGTTGAAACAACTGTTCCTTTAGACATACCCATTTTTGCTCTCTGAGATATCGTAATCCCCCTCCACACATTCTTCAACGCTCCCAGAACCTTCTCTCCCTCCCTCACCCCTATGACTCACTTCCGCTTCAATGGTTCCATCCGCTGCTAAGTCCACTCCAAGATATTTAAAACTCTTCACTTCCTCTAGTTTTTCTCAAGTCAAGTTTACCTCCCAATTTACTAGTCCCTCAACCCTACTGAATCTAATAACCTTGCTCTTACTCGTGTTTACTCTCAACAATCTTCTTTCACACACTTTACCAAACTCAGTCACCAACTTCTGCAGTTTCTTACCCGAATCAGCCACCAGCGCTGTATCATCCGCAAGCAAAAACTGACTCACTTTCCAAGCCCTCTCATCTGCAACAGACTGCATACTTGCCCCTCTCTCCAAAGGTCTTGCATCCACCTTCCTAACCACCCAACCCATAAACAAATTAAACAACCATGGAGACATCACACACCCCTGCCGCAAACCGACATTCACTGGGAACCAACACTTTCCTCTCTTCTTACTCATACACATGCCTTACATCTTTGCTAAAGACCTTTCACTGCTTCTAGCAACTTACCTCCCACGCCATATACTCTCAAAACCTTCCGCAAAGCGCCTCTATCCACCTTATCATATATCTTCGCCAGATCCATAAGTGGTAAATACATATCCATTTGTTTTTCTAAGTATTTCTCACATACATTCTTCAAAGCAAACACCTGATCCACACAACCTCTACCACTTCCGAAACCACACTGCTCTTCCCCATTCTGATGCTCTGTACATGCCTTTAACCTCTCAATCAATACCCTCCCATATACTTTCCCAGGAATACTCAACAAACTTATGCCTCTGTCATTTGAAAACTCACCTTTATCCCCTTTGCTTGTGTACAATGACACTATGCATGCATTCCGCCAATCCTCAGGCACTTCATCATGAGCCATACATATACTGAACGTCCTCAATAACCAGTTAACAACACTGTCACTGCTTTTGCTTCATAAATCCACTGCATTACCACCCAAACCCACCGCCTTGCCGGCTTTCATCTTCCGCAAAGCTTTCACTAACTCTTCTCTGTTCAACAAACCATTGTTCCTGACCCTCTCACTTCGCAAACCACCCCGACCAAAACACCCTATATCTGCCACTCTATCATCAAACATAGTCAACAAACCTTCAAAATACTCACTCCATCTCCTTCTCACTTCGTCACTACTTGTTATTACCTCCCCATTTTCCTCCTTCACCGATGTTCCCATTTGTTCTCTCGACTTACGCACTTTACCTACCTCCTTCCAAATCATCTTTTTATTCTCCTAGTCACCTCCTCTTTTAATGAATTCCACTGCAATACCTTCCAAACCCGCCGCCTTGCCGGCTTTCATCATACGCAAAACTTTCACTACCTCTTCTCTGTTTACCAAACAATTCTCCCTGACCCTCTCACTTCGCACACAACCCCGATCTAAACACCCTATATCTGCCACTCTATCATCAAACACATTCAACAAACCTTCAAAATACTCACTCCATCTCCTTCTCACTTCATCACTAACTATGATAACCTCCCAACTTGCCCCCTTCACCGATGTTCCCATTTGTTCTCTTGTCTTACGCATATTATTTACCTCCTTCCAAAACATCTTTTTATTCTCCCTAAAATCTAATGATACTCTCTCACCCCAACTCTCATTTGCCCTCTTTTTCACCTCTTGCACCTTTCTCTTGACCTCTTGCCGCTTTCTTTTATTCATCTCCCAGTCATTTGCACTACTTCCTTGCAAGTATCTTCCAAACGCCTCTCTTTTCTCTTTTACTAACAGCCTTACTTCTCCATCCCACCACGCTCTACTCTTTCTAATCTGCCCACCTCCCACCTTTCTCATGCCACATGAATCTTCTGCACAAGCCATCACTGCTTCCCTAAATGCATCCCATTCCTCACCCACTCCCCTCACGTCATTTGCTTTCACATTTTAACATTCTACACTCAATCTCTTCTGGTTCTTGCTCACATAAGTCTCCTTTATAAACTCGATTACTCTCATCACTCTTTTACTTAACATTCTCTCATCTTCTCTGGAAACCTCCACAATTTTTCACCGCCTCCACAAGATAATGATCACACATCCCTGTAGCTGCCCCTCTCAGCACGTTAACATCCAAAAGTCTCTTTCTTACACGCCTATCAATTAACACGTATTCCAGTCATGCCCTTTGACCATCTCTCCCACTCACATAAGTATACTTATGTATATCTCTCTTTTTAAGCCAGGTATTCCCAATCACCAGTCCTTTTTCAGCACACAAATCCACTAGCTGTTCACCATTTCTATTTACAACACTGAACACTCCATGTACACCAATTATAGCCTCAACTGCCACATTATACACCTTCGCATTTAAATCATCCATCACTATAACCCGGTCTCGTGCATTAAAGCTGCTAACACACTCACTCAGCTGCTCCCAAGATACTTGCCTCTCATGATCTTTCTTTTCATGACCAGGTGCCTAGGCACCAATAATCACCCATCTCTCTCCATCCTCTTTCAGTTTTGCCCAAATCAATCTAGAATTTACATTCTTACACTCTATCACATACTCCAACAACTGCTTCAGTAGGAGTACCACTCCTTCCTAGCTCTTGTCCTCTCACCAACCCCTGACTTTACTCCCAAGATTTCCCAAACTACTCTACCCCTTTACCTTTGAGCTTCGTTTCACCCAGAGCCAAAACAACCAGGTTCCTTTCCTCAAACATACTACCTATCTCTCCTTTCTTCTCATCTTGATTACATCCAAACGCAGTCAGACACCCCAGTCTCAGCTTTCAAGGAAGATGAGCACTCCTCGCTTGACTCCTTCTTCTGTTTGCCTTTTTAGAAATCTAAATACAAGGGAGGGGGGTTCCAGCCCCACCCGCTCCCGCCCCCTTTAGTCGCATTCTACGACGTATGGTGGAAAAAAAATGGAGGAAGAGAAGTGTTTTAGATATCTGGGATTGGAATTGGCAGCGGATGGAACCATGGAAGCGGATGTGAGTCACAGGGTGAGGGATGGGGCGAAGGTTCTGGAAGCGATGAAGCATGTGTGGAAGGAGAGAACGTTATCTTGAGAGCAAAAATAAGTATGTTTGAAGGCATAGTAGTTCCAAAATATGATACGATTGCAAGGTATGGGCTATAGATAGAGTTGTACGGAGGAGGGTGGATGTGTTGGAAATGAAATGTGTGAGGACAATATGTGGTATGAGGTGGTTTGATCGACTAAGTAATGCAAGATAAGAGAGATGTGTAGAAATGAAAAGAGTGGGATTGATAAAGCAGAACAGGGTTGTTGAAATGGTTTGGAGGTATGGAGAGAATGGGTGAGGAAAGATTGACAAAGTGGATATTTGTGTCATAGTTAGAGGGAACAAGGAGAAGCGGAAGATCAGTATGGATGCGGAAGGATGGAGTGAAAAAGATTTTCAGCGAACGGGGTCTAAACATACAGGAGGGTGAGAGGCGTGCAACGAATAGAGTGAAATGGAACGACGTGGTATAATGGGATCGACTTGCTGTCAATGGACTGAACCACGTGAAACGTCTGGGGTAAACCATGGAAAGGTCTGTGGGGCTTGGATGTGGATTGGTACCTGTGCTTTCGATGCATTACACATGACAGCTAGAGACTGAGTGTGAACGAACGTGGTCTTTTTTGTCTGTTTTCCTAGCGCTACCTCACTGAAGCAGGGGGGTAGCGATGCTGTTTCCTGCTGGGCTAGGTGCCTCAAGAAATGGATGAGAAGAAGCAAATATGAATATGTGCAAGTGTATGTATGATTTGTGTGAGGAAGTACCAGAAGTTGAGTGCAGAATGGCAAAAGGTGTGAGCAAATGACGTAAGGGGAGCGGGGGAGGAATGGGATGTATTTGGGGAAGCCGTGATGGCTTGCGCAAAAGATATCTGTGGCATGAGAAAGGTGGGAGGTGGGCAGACTAGTAAAGGTAGTGAATTGTGGGATGAAGAAGTAAGACTGTTTTTGAAAGAGTTTCGAGAGGCGTTTGGACGATTTTTTCAGGGAGGTAGTGCAAATAACTGGGAGATATATAAAAGAAAGCGAAAGAGAAAGGTGCAAGAGGTGAAAAAGAAGGCAAATGAGAGTTGGGGTGAGAGAGTATCATTAAATGTATGGATCATGTTGAAATGCCTGAGGATTGGTGGAATGCATGCATAGTGCCATGGACTTAGCAGCGTATGGAACCATGGAAGCGGAAGTGAATCACAGGGTGGGGGAGGGGGGGGGCGAAAGTTCTGGGAGTAATGAAAAATGTTTGGAAAGAGAGAACGTTGTCTCAGTGTGCGAAAATGGGTATGTTTGATTAGCAGTTCCAAGAATATCATATGGTTGCAAGGCATGGGCTATAGATAGGGTTGTACGGAGAACGGTGGATATGTTGGCAATGAAATGTTTGAGGAAAATATGTGGTGTGAGTTGGTTTGATCGAGTAAGTAATGAAGAGGTGAGGGGGATGTGCGGCATAAAAAAGAGTGTGGTTGGGAGATCAAAAGAGGGTGTGTTGAAATGGGAAGGACATATGGAGAGAATGAGTGAGGAAAGATTAACAGAGGATATATACGTCAGAGGTGGAAGGAACAAGGAGAAGCGGGAGACAAAATTTGAGCTGGAAGGGTAGAGTGAAATAGATTTTGAGGGATCGGGGCTTAAATATGCAGCAGGGTAAAAGGCGTTAACAGAATCAGGTTAATTGGAACGATGTGGTATACTGGGGTCAACTTACCGTCACTGGGCTGAAACAGTGCGTGTGTCAGGGGTACACCATGGAAAGGTGTGTGGGACCTGGATGTGGATAAGAAGCTGTGGTTTCGGTGCATTATACATGACAGCTAGAGACTGACTGTGAGCGATGTGGCCTTTCTTCGTGTGTTTCTTGGAACTACTTCGCTGACGCAGCTGATGGCGATGCTGTTTCTTGTGGGGCAGGGAGGCGCCGGAAATGGACAAAGGCGAGCAAGTATGAATATGTACATATGTATATATGTCTAAGCGTATGTGTGTATATATATATATATATATATATATATATATATATATATATATATATATATATATATATATATTTTTTTTTTTTTTTTTCTAACTATTCGCCATTTCCCGCGTTAGCAAGGTAGCGTTAAGAACAGAGGACTGGGCCTCTGAGGGAATATCCTCACCTGGCCCCTCTCTCTGTTCTTTCTTTTGGAAAATAAAAAAAAAAACAAGAGGGGAGGATTTCCAGCCCCCCCGCTCCCTCCCCTTCTAGTCGCCTTCTACGACACGCAGGGAATACGTGGGAAGTATTCTTTCTCCCCTATCCCCAGGGATATATTGGAACGGATCACAATTTTGCGCGTGATCAAGTATATTCTTGAGTCCACGGGAAAAATGAAACACGATAAGTTCCCAAATGCACTTTTGTTTAATAATCACATCATCAGGGGAGACACGAGAGAGAAATATAACAGTCAGTTGATATACAACGAAGAGACGTAGCTAGGACGCCATTTGGTAAACATGCGATTGTCCAAGACAGACAACGAGCGTATCATAAACTACTATGTGGACAAGAAGGTGAATTGTTTACAAATTTTATCACAATAGAGTTATCTAATTTATATAGACCATCACTAATATCAAGATTATGATTTTTTGTGTATTTAATGATAGATGATTCAATGATTCTCGTGGTAATGGAGTTAGAGTTAATAATTGAGATGGCATTACTCCAGTCAATTGAATGATCATAGTTTTTAACGTGATTAAACAAGGCATTTGATTCCTGTCCCGTTCTTATACTATATTTATGTTGCTTAAGTCTAACAGAAAGATCCTTACCATTCTGCTCAACATACAACTTATCACAATTCTACATGGCACTTTATAGATGCACCCAGGAGAAATTTCCGGTGAGTTCCTGATTAAGATATTCTTCATAGTACTATCGTTGCTGAAGGCAACATTTACATTAAATGATTTAAGCAACATGGGAAGTAAAGTAAATTTCTTATTAAAAAGGAGAACTAAAAGATTCTTGGTGTCAATGGGAGGTTTGGGCTCAACTCTGTAAAATATATGTAGGCTCATATATCCATTGTTATTCATCTCAACATGGCAGAGTTAAATTATCATCATTTCAATCTATGTTCCTTAGAGCATTACATATTTGCAGTCCAGAGTATATTGATGATGAGTTTGAGAAGATAATTTCTATTGGATCTAAGTTAAAGTACCCTAGATCTTTCATTGATAAATCCCTTGAGTTAGCAAAGAAATCATTTTATGTGTTCCTGCAGTGAACTTTAATGTTGTGACATTGGGGTTGTCTGTTTGCCACATGTTGCTCTAGCGTGTTGTTCACAATGGTATCAAATTCAGTACCTGAACATCCGATGTTACTTAATTAGCATTTGTCGGACACATCGACGTTCTTGGTGTAGAAGTTTCCAGGTTGAGCACATCTTGATCGCTATCCTCACGTATGCAGAAGCATTTATGCGTCAACAACACGTGATCATTGGTATGGGTCAACAACACGTGATCATTGGTATGGGTCAACAACACGTGATCATTGGTATGGGTCAACAACACATGATCATTTTCTTTATTCTTTACGTTTACTCAAGTGGTAGGTGAAGGACAGCACCCGAACTTCAAGATCAATTCCATAATCTCATTTGAGTTATTTAAAGACATCGGATTAAAGCGAGAATAGAACATGTGATTCCATCTTGAAAGTTCTAATTTTACTAGTATATATATATATATGGTGATGTTCTATTCTGTCTCTCTGCAAGTATTATTAGAACTCTTCTCTAAAGATGAGGGTTACATATCTATGCGATATTTATCAAATATTTAAAAATATAATGATATGTATTTTAAGGAAAATATAGATATTCTAGATACCTTTATTGTAACTTACATATGCTAATATTAGTAACATGTGCTGACACTAGTAACATGTGCTAATACTAGTAACACGAACTAATATTTGTAACGAGATAATGTGAGCCACATTTGCTAATATCAGGAACTTGTACTAATATTGGTAATTTGTCATAATGTTAGCAATGTATATTTTCTACTTGATCGCCGTGTCCCGCCTGATCGAGGACGCGCCAGGAATAGACGAAGAACGGCCACATTCGCTCCTACCCGTCACGAGCTGTCATGTGTAATGCATCGACGCCACAGCTCCCTAGCCACAACCAGGCCCTCCCATCTTTCCATGGTTTACCTCAGGCGTTTCACAGGTCCTGGTTCAGTGCATTGACAGCACGTCTACCCATGTGTACCACGTCGTTCCAGTTCACTCCATCCTGTGCACGCCTTTCACCCTCCCGTATGTTCCGCCCCCGATCCCTCCCTCATAAGACAAACCAAGTTCCAGTATCTCAACCCATCTCTGGACCTACCCAAGTCCCAGCACCTCATCCAAACCCTAGAGCCAACCTCGTTCCAGCACTCTAACCTAACCCTGGAGTCAACCAAGTTCTAACACCCGACTCCTCCTATAGAGCCATCAACGATCTAACACCCCATCCCATCCTTGGAACAAAAATAACTTCTGTTACCTCCTCCAACGCCTGGAAACAATTAAGTTCATGCGCCCCATTACACTCCTGACCAACCAAGATCCAGAACCCCAATCCCACCTCTGTAGTCAATCATGTTCCAGCTTCCTGCCCCAATCCTGGAGCTAACCAAGTTCTTGCATCCCAATCCATTCCTGGAGCCATTGAAGTTCCAGGATCCCATCCAGTCTAAGGAGCTATTCAAGATCCAGCACCCTGTTCAAATCTTGGAGCCAACCAAATTCTAGCATTCCATCCCACCCCTAGAGCCAATTAAACTCAGCACCCTATTTCATCTCTGGAGCCAACCAAGTTCCAAAACCTCATCCTATCCCGGAAGCCAAGCAAGTTCCAGCCTCCTGTCTCACCTCTGGATCCAATCAAAGTCCACTCCTGAGGCTAAGCAAGTTCCAGCATCCTATCCCATCCCCTTTTAGAAGCATTCAAATTTCAGAACCTAGTCCAATTCTGAAGCCAATCAAGTTCCAGCATCCCATCTCATCTCCGGAACTAACCAAATTCCATCACCCCAACCTACCCCTGAAACCAACTACGCTATAGCACACTATCCCGCACATAGAGCCAACCAAGTTCCAGCATCCTTTCCCACATCTGGATTCAACCAAATTTCTGCACTCCCATCCTACCTCTGGAGCCAGCCAAGTTTCAGCAACCTATCCCACCCTAAGAACCAATCTGATTTAGCACCCCCTCCCACCCCTGGAACCAGTCAAGTTCTAACACCCCCTCCCACCACTGGAACCAGTCATGTTCTAGCACCCCATCCCAATTCTGAAGCCAGTCAAGTGCCAGCATTCCATCACATTTTGGATCCAACTAGATTCCATCACCCCATCCTACTCCTGGATCCAACTACGTTACAGCACTCTATCCCTTCCCTGGAGCCAGCTAAGTTCCAGCAATCCATCCCATCCATGGAGCCAGCCAAGTTCTAACTGTGGTTAAGGAAGTTTAATGAACAAGCTTCAGAGCACTGCAACAACTGGTCTTTAAAACAAAGGTAATTGCTCCCCAAATTATCAGTAGGGTAGCCCAGCACGCAACCATCGAGGACTACACCCTGTAATTCGCTCCACACACGAACGGAAGCCAAATTTCTGCAACCCCCAACTCACCCAACCATGTACCAAGATGTACGAAATATAATCCGGGTTATCATCATGGGGGAATGTGTTCATTTGTTCCAATTATCTGACGATATTGATTATTTCTATTCTTGGATTGGTAGTGAGTATCTGTATGATGTAATATCTACAGTAACATATTCACACAGACACCTACAGATAGACTAGTGTTGCTTGGCGGGAACTAAGTGTGATATTGGGATTTAGATAACTTTGTTAAGTACTGGCACCTGATGAGGTGGATTGTCTCCACGAAACATATCGTGCCACATGTATAGAAAAATAACATGTTAGATGAAATTGCATGAACGCCTACTGAAGTGCGATTTCACCTTCATACATATATATATATATATATATATATATATATATATATATATATATATATATATATATATATATATATATATATATATATATATATATATATATATTATATATGTTTTTGATATCTGGAAGTGGATTTGGCAGCGGATGAAACCATGGAAGCGGAAGTGAATCATAGGGTGGGGGAGGAGGCGAAAGTTCTGGGAGCGGTGAAGAATGTGTGGAAGTCGAGAACGTTATGTTGGAAAGCAAAAATGGGTCTGTTTGAAGGAATAGTGGTTCCAACAATGATATATGGTTGCGAGGCGTGGACTATAGATTGAGTTGTGCGGAGGTGGGTGGATGTGCTGGAAATGAGATGTTTGGGGACAATATGTGGTGTGAGGTGATTTCATCGAGTAAGTAATGAAAGGGTAAGAGAGATGTGTGGTGGTAAAAAGAGCGTGGTTGAGAGAGCAGAAGAGGGTGTTTTGAAGTGGTTTGGTCACATGGAGAGAATGAGTGAGGAAAGATTTACCAAGAGGATATATGTGTCAGAGGTGGAGGGAACGAGGAGAAGTGGGAGACCAAATTGGAGGTGGAAAGATGGAGTGAAAAAGATTTGGAGTGATCGGGGCCTGAACATGCAGGAGGGTGAAAGGCGTGCAAGGAAAAGAGTGAATTGGAACGATGTGGTATACAGGGGTCGACATGCTGTCAATGGATTGAACCAGGGCATGTGAAGTGTCTGGGGTAAACCATGGAAAGTTTTGTGGGGCCTGGATGTTGAAAGGGAGCTGTGGTTTCGGTGCATTATTACATGACAGCTAGAGCTGAGTGTGAACGAATGTGGCCTTTGTTGTGTTTTCCTAGCGCTACCTCGGATACATGAGGGGGAGGGGTTTTTTATTTCATGTGTGGCGGGGTTGCGATGGGAGTGAATAAAGGCAGACAGTATGAATTATGTACATGTATATATATGTATAGGTCTGTGTGTGTATATATATGTGTTCGTTGAGATGTATAGGTATGTATATTTGCGCGTGTGGACGTGTATGTATATACATGTGTATGTGGGTGTGTTGGGCCATTCTTTCGTCTGTTTCCTTGCGCTACCTCGCTAATGCGGGAAGCAGCGACAAAGCAAAATAAATAGATTTTATATATATATATATATATATATATATATATATATATATATATATATATATATATATATATATATTTATCTTTATCATACTTTGTCGCTGTCTCCCGCGTTTGCGAGGTAGCGCAAGGAAACAGACGAAAGAAATGCCCCCCCCCCCCCATACACATGTATATACATACGTCCACACACGCAAATATACATACCTACACAGCTTTCCATGGTTTACCCCAGACGCTTCACATGCCTTGATTCAATCCACTGACAGCACGTCAACCCCGGTATACCACATCGATCCAATTCACTCTATTCCTTGCCCTCCTTTCACCCTCCTGCATGTTCAGGCCCCGATCACACAAAATCTTTTTCACTCCATCTTTCCACCTCCAATTTGGTCTCCCTCTTCTCCTCGTTCCCTCCACCTCCGACACATATATCCTCTTGGTCAATCTTTCCTCACTCATTCTCTCCATGTGCCCAAACCACTTCAAAACACCCTCTTCTGCTCTCTCAACCACGCTCTTTTTATTTCCACACATCTCTCTTACCCTTACGTTACTCACTCGATCAAACCACCTCACACCACACATTGTCCTCAAACATCTCATTTCCAGCACATCCATCCTCCTGCGCACAACTCTATCCATAGCCCACGCCTCGCAACCATACAACATTGTTGGAACCACTATTCCTTCAAACATACCCATTTTTGCTTTCCGAGATAATGTTCTCGACTTCCACACATTCTTCAAGGCCCCCAGAATTTTCGCCCTTTCCCCCACCCTATGATCCACTTCCGCTTCCATGGTTCCATCCGCTGCCAGATCCACTCCCAGATATCTAAAACACTCTACTTCCTCCAGTTTCTCTCCATTCAAACTTACCTCCCAATTGACTTGACCCTCAACCCTACTGTACCTAATAACCTTGCTCTTATTCACATTTACTCTTAACTTTCTTCTTTCACACACTTTACCAAACTCAGTCACCATATATATATATATATATATATATATATATATATATATATATATATATATATATATATATAGATAGATACACATATTTTTTTTTTCGCTGTCTCCCGCGTTTGCGAGGTAGCGCAAGGAAACAGACGAAAGAAGTGGCCCAACCCACCCCCATACACATGTATATACATACGTCCACACACGCAAATATACATACCTACACAGCTTTCCATGGTTTACCCCAGACGCTTCACATGCCCTGATTCAATCCATTGACAGCACGTCAACCCCGGTATACCACATCGATCCAATTCACTCTATTCCTTGCCCTCCTTTCACCCTCCTGCATGTTCAGGCCCCGATCACACAAAATCTTTTTCACTCCATCTTTCCACCTCCAATTTGGTCTCCCTCTTCTCCTCGTTCCCTCCACCTCCGACACATATATCCTCTTGGTCAATCTTTCCTCACTCATTCTCTCCATGTGCCCAAACCATTTCAAAACACCCTCTTCTGCTCTCTCAACCACGCTCTTTTTATTTCCACACATTTCTCTTACCCTTACGTTACTTACTCGATCAAACCACCTCACACCGCACATTGTCCTCAAACATCTCATTTCCAACACATCCATCCTCCTGCGCACAACTCTATCCATAGCCCACGCCTCGCAACCATACAACATTGTTGGAACCACTATTCCTTCAAACATACCCATTTTTGCTTTCCGAGATAATGTTCTCGACTTCCACACATTCTTCAAGGCTCCCAGAATTTTCGCCCCCTCCCCCACCCTATGATCCACTTCCGCTTCCATGGTTCCATCCGCTGCCAGATCCACTCCCAGATATCTAAAACACTTTACTTCCTCCAGTTTTTCTCCATTCAAACTTACCTCCCAATTGACTTGACCCTCAACCTTACTGTACCTAATAACCTTGCTCTTATTCACATTTACTCTTAACTTTCTTCTTTCACACACTTTACCAAACTCATATATATATATATATATATATATATATATATATATATATATATATATATATATATATATATATATATATATATATATATATATATATATATCTTTCTTTCTTTCTTTCAAACCATTCGCCATTTCCCGCGTTAGCGAGGTAGCGCCAAGAACAGAGGACTGGGCCTTTTTTGGAATATCCTCACCTGGCCCCCTCTGTTCCTTCCCTTGGAAAATTAAAAAAAAAAAAAACGAGAGGGGAGGATATTCAGCCCCCCGCTCCCTCCCCTTTTAGTCGCCTTCTACGACACGCAGGGAATACGTGGGAAGTATTCTTAATCCCCTATCCCCAGGGATAATATATATATATATATATATATATATATATATATATATATATATATATATATATATATATATATATATATATATATATATATATATATATATATATATATCACCCGCCACCAGCGATGTATCATCAGCGAACTACAGCTCACTCACTTCCCAAGCCCTCTCATCCACAACAGACTGCATACATGTCCCCCTCTCAAATACTCTTGCATTCACCTCCCTAACACCCCCATCCATAAACAAATTAAACAACTATGGAGACATCACGCACCCCTGCCGCAAACCGACATTCACTGAGAACCAATCACTTTCCTCTCTTCCTACACGTACACATGCCTTACATCCTTGATAAAAACTTTTCACTGCTTCTAGCAACTTGCCTCCCACACCATGTATTTTTAATACCTTCCACAGAGCATCTATATCAACTCTATCATATGCCTTCTCCAGATCCATAAATGCTACATACAAATCCATTTGTTTTTCTAAGTATTTCTCACATACATTCTTCAAAGCAAACACGACCTTCTCGTCCTTTCGATATGTGTTCGTAAGTGTGTTCCTATAGCAAGTTTTTATGCGGTCACATTGAGGTTGAGCGTTTGCTACGAGATGCTGTTTTAGCATGTTGTTCACAATGGTTTCAAATTAAGTACTGAATTTCTATTGTTAATTAACCTTTGTCCAACACGTCGAAGTTCTTGGTGTCTGAGTTGCCTGGTTGAGTAAAAATTAATTGTTCTCCTCGCGTTTGCAGGAATGACACTCCTCTTGTAGTTTTGAGTGCATTCATCTATTCCATTGATTCACTCACCTTTGTAGGTGGGTTTTCTGTAGATGTCGGTGATGAATGATTCTGTTAAGGCACTAATCATTACATTCAAGAAAGGGATCCTTCCATTATCATTCAACTCTACTGTAAATCTTAAGCTTGAGGTTTCTTGTAGTAGGTTACCAAGGTTTTCCAGCGAGTTTAAGTTATCGAAGCAGATAAAGATGTCGTCTATATATCTGCAGTAAATCTGAGGTGTCATATTCTTAGGTCGCAGTTTCGACATAGGACACAATTGCTTGCGGAAAGAAAACCACCAGGGGTGACCCCCTGGCTATTCCATTCACCTGCCGGTATAGTTTACCTTGCGGACATCTGAAAGGTGTTTCCATGGTGCAGGCACATTACATTTCTCTTTATATATTTCTGTGCATCTTCAGGGAAGGTGAGACATGATGTTGGTAAACATAATCCAGGATGATGTCTATTGTTCTCTCCACTGGTACATTTGTGAAGAAAGGCTCTACATTCAGGGAAGCTGGGATGCCATGTGGTTCATTATTCCTAAGGATGTCGATAAACTCTTCACTCGATTGTAGGGAGTAAGTTGTAGGGATGTATTGTGAGATCAGTTGGTGTAGCTTCTTGGCTAACCAGTAGGTAGGTGAGGGGATCTGAGAGATGATCAGCCTTACAGGATTACTCGGCTCGTGCGTTTTGAAGTTACCGAAGAAATATTCTGATTCGAAGTCATCTTTTAGAAGATCGAAGTTGATATCATCATTTACAACGTTTGTATCAGTTATTAATGAGTTGAGGCGCTTTTTAAATCTGTTGAAATTTTGTAGAATCTTGCAGTATGGTCTCACTTTTTTCTAAGTAGTCACTACAGTCAAGGATGATGTAAATGTTTGACTTGTCTGCACGTCTGGCAACGATCCTCTCGTTATCAAACAGTTTCTTCATGATGAAGGTCAAGCATAGACAAAAGTCCACATCAAGGCCGGGCCTTAATTGGAATCTAGAGAGAATAGTGACAGGATAAAAGAAAAGACAAGTATTTACGAATTTTGGAGGAAGGGGAAAAAAACCCTGTTTTTTAATGTGTCAGGTCATAGTTATTGGGAAAGACATGAGAAGGAAAAGAGTTCCAAAGCTTTGACGTGTAGGGCAAGAAATAGTTATCAAAACTGCCCATCCTTGAGTTGCCGATAGACACAGTAATCATGTGACGCAGCAGCTTGCCCAATTTCTTACCTAGTGGTGGGGGCACACGAGAAGCCAGCTCTCGGGAGCCTACATTCGGTACTCTCCACCTGTAACTGTTCATGCAAGTCAGGTTTATCATGGTTTTCCCGTCTCTTTAATTTTTACAAATCATCATAAAGGACTGAAAGTTCCGCCGTCTTGTTAAGATGTTCATATTTTCGGGCTAAGTGACAATTGATTTCAAGATTTAATCATTTTCTCTATTCCTTAACACAATTGTTCCCTTGAGAGATTAGTAAAACCGTCTTTAAGGTTGAGGAGTGGAAGGGTCTCCTCTGTACGTAAATTTCAACTTTATCGTATTTCGCAAAAGCTTCCTTCAATTCTCCTTTTTCAGTCTTTCTAACTGCCTTTCTTTCAAACGTATTTTGCTCCTCTATCAACTTCCTCCGGAGGTCATGAGTAAGCCGTCGTTGCTGTACTGTTCGGTCATGTAATGATGAATAATCTAAGCTGTGAGCAGGTTATCTGTAATGCACATATGTTGCCTAATTTTCTCAGTATCATTCTACCATTGGATGGATGCTCAAACGCCAATTGTCCATGTTATCCATTCTATTTCAGTGAAACTTTCGCTTTCACAGAGGCATCATAAGGAATCTACAAAACAAACCGCGTCACAAATCTAGGATATGAAATGTAAAACGCAAACAACGTGTACATAAGAAATAAAATTGGAAAAATTTAGAGTATATAGAAAATGAAAGAGAGGGAAAACGCTGTAAGCGTTACAAATAAACAGTGTCATGAGGGATAACATGAGCTACAAGCTAATACAAAATATGGATACAGAAACATAGAAAAACTTACAGCAGAGGTAACACAGATTTGCTATCTTAAACGAGATAGCAATATAGACAGCCCATCACCAAATACACTAAGTTGGGCCAAAAGAGACCGTTATTGTCCGGTTTTACCGCTGAGGTCAGGTTGGGCTCGTCTGATTCTCTCTGACTTCCGTCACCCAGGACCGGCTGGGCTAGTGACATGTTCCCTCAGTCCTGAAATGGCGGACTCGGTAGTTTGTTGCTGGTTAATGGCGTGTTCTCCGAGTTCTATTGGCTAGCCATCAAAGAGCTATATGGCGGTGGTCATGTTTGTCTGGATGTTGATGGCAGGGGCTTCCTCTCTAATGCGAATAACTTCTAATATCTGTAGTCTTCTCCGATCACTGCAACGAGTAATGATTTTGGTGTTATTCACTGTTATCTCCCTCGTTAGTCTCGTTCGATGCCTTACATTGGACGACATAAGCGTTCCCAAATTTCTGAATGTTTACGCCGTATAGATTTTCCGACCGGTTAAACAGTAGATGAGAGATGCTATTGGCACAGTCATTCATTATGTAGGGATACCACAAAAAAAAATTGCAATCGGGAAAAACTGTCATGAAAACGATTACTCTGTAGATCTTAACCATCCAGTCACATGTACCTTCATCTGATGATGCCACCCTAAACGTCATTGAATATGTTTTTAATTGCGAGTACTAAGAAAATTTGATTGTCCCCAGGTAACTTTTTAAAGCACATCCTATAACAAGCAAATCATTTTGAAAGATTTATCAAAAAAACGATAACATAAGAAAGGACAGTTGAACACACATCTCGTTACCCTGGATAAATCCCCCCTCAGCACACACACACAACACACCACACCACACACACACACCCCACACAACACACAAACACACACACACACACACACACACACACACACCCCCTTAACCACAAGATACCCCCTAGTTTTCCCCTTTAACGGTCAGGTCAGTTTGTGGTCGAGAATGGTACAAAGGGAATACGTGGGAAGTATTCTTTCTCCCCTATCCCCAGGGATATATTGGAACGGATCACAATTTTGCGCGTGATCAAGTATATTCTTGAGTCCACGGGAAAAATGAAACACGATAAGTTCCCAAATGCACTTTTGTTTAATAATCACATCATCAGGGGAGACACGAGAGAGAAATATAACAGTCAGTTGATATACAACGAAGAGACGTAGCTAGGACGCCATTTGGTAAACATGCGATTGTCCAAGACAGACAACGAGCGTATCATAAACTATTATGTGGACAAGAAGGTGAATTGTTTACAAATTTTATCACAATAGAGTTATCCAATTTATATAGACCATCACTAATATTAAGATTATGATTTTTTGTGTATTTAATGATAGATGATTCAATGATTCTCGTGGTAATGGAGTTAGAGTTAATAATTGAGATGGCATTACTCCAGTCAATTGAATGATCATAGTTTTTAACGTGATTAAACAAGGCATTTGATTCCTGTCCCGTTCTTATACTATATTTATGTTGCTTAAGTCTAACAGAAAGATCCTTACCATTCTGCTCAACATACAACTTATCACAATTCTACATGGCACTTTATAGATGCACCCAGGAGAAATTTCCGGTGAGTTCCTGATTAAGATATTCTTCATAGTACTATCGTTGCTGAAGGCAACATTTACATTAAATGATTTAAGCAACATGGGAAGTAAAGTAAATTTCTTATTAAAAAGGAGAACTAAAAGATTCTTGGTGTCAATGGGAGGTTTGGGCTCAACTCTGTAAAATATATGTAGGCTCATATATCCATTGTTATTCATCTCAACATGGCAGAGTTAAATTATCATCATTTCAATCTATGTTCCTTAGAGCATTACATATTTGCAGTCCAGAGTATATTGATGATGAGTTTGAGAAGATAATTTCTATTGGATCTAAGTTAAAGTACCCTAGATCTTTCATTGATAAATCCCTTGAGTTAGCAAAGAAATCATTTTATGTGTTCCTGCAGTGAACTTTAATGTTGTGACATTGGGGTTGTCTGTTTGCCACATGTTGCTCTAGCGTGTTGTTCACAATGGTATCAAATTCAGTACCTGAACATCCGATGTTACTTAATTAGCATTTGTCGGACACATCGACGTTCTTGGTGTAGAAGTTTCCAGGTTGAGCACATCTTGATCGCTATCCTCACGTATGCAGAAGCATTTATGCGTCAACAACACGTGATCATTGGTATGGGTCAACAACACGTGATCATTGGTATGGGTCAACAACACGTGATCATTGGTATGGGTCAACAACACATGATCATTTTCTTTATTCTTTACGTTTACTCAAGTGGTAGGTGAAGGACAGCACCCGAACTTCAAGATCAATTCCATAATCTCATTTGAGTTATTTAAAGACATCGGATTAAAGCGAGAATAGAACATGTGATTCCATCTTGAAAGTTCTAATTTTACTAGTATATATATATATATGGTGATGTTCTATTCTGTCTCTCTGCAAGTATTATTAGAACTCTTCTCTAAAGATGAGGGTTACATATCTATGCGATATTTATCAAATATTTAAAAATATAATGATATGTATTTTAAGGAAAATATAGATATTCTAGATACCTTTATTGTAACTTAACATATGCTAATATTAGTAACATGTGCTGACACTAGTAACATGTGCTAATACTAGTAACACGAACTAATATTTGTAACGAGATAATGTGAGCCACATTTGCTAATATCAGGAACTTGTACTAATATTGGTAATTTGTCATAATGTTAGCAATGTATATTTTCTACTTGATCGCCGTGTCCCGCCTGATCGAGGACGCGCCAGGAATAGACGAAGAACGGCCACATTCGCTCCTACCCGTCAAGAGCTGTCATGTGTAATGCATCGACGCCACAGCTCCCTAGCCACAACCAGGCCCTCCCATCTTTCCATGGTTTACCTCAGACGTTTCACAGGCCCTGGTTCAGTGCATTGACAGCACGTCTACCCATGTGTACCACGTCGTTCCAGTTCACTCCATCCTGTGCACGCCTTTCACCCTCCCGTATGTTCCGCCCCCGATCCCTCCCTCATAAGACAAACCAAGTTCCAGTATCTCAACCCATCTCTGGACCTACCCAAGTCCCAGCACCTCATCCAAACCCTAGAGCCAACCTCGTTCCAGCACTCTAACCTAACCCTGGAGTCAACCAAGTTCTAACACCCGACTCCTCCTATAGAGCCATCAACGATCTAACACCCCAACCCATCCTTGGAACAAAAATAACTTCTGTTACCTCCTCCAACGCCTGGAAACAATTAAGTTCATGCGCCCCATTACACTCCTGACCAACCAAGATCCAGAACCCCAATCCCACCTCTGTAGTCAATCATGTTCCAGCTTCCTGCCCCAATCCTGGAGCTAACCAAGTTCTTGCATCCCAATCCATTCCTGGAGCCATTGAAGTTCCAGGATCCCATCCAGTCTAAGGAGCTATTCAAGATCCAGCACCCTGTTCAAATCTTGGAGCCAACCAAATTCTAGCATTCCATCCCACCCCTAGAGCCAATTAAACTCAGCACCCTATTTCATCTCTGGAGCCAACCAAGTTCCAAAACCTCATCCTATCCCGGAAGCCAAGCAAGTTCCAGCCTCCTGTCTCACCTCTGGATCCAATCAAAGTCCACTCCTGAGGCTAAGCAAGTTCCAGCATCCTATCCCATCCCCTTTTAGAAGCATTCAAATTTCAGAACCTAGTCCAATTCTGAAGCCAATCAAGTTCCAGCATCCCATCTCATCTCCGGAACAAACCAAATTCCATCACCCCAACCTACACCTGAAACCAACTACGATATAGCACCCTATCCCGCACATAGAGCCAACCAAGTTCCAGCACCCTTTCCCACATCTGGATTCAACCAAATTTCTGCACTCCCATCCTACCTCTGGAGCCAGCCAAGTTTCAGCACCCTATCCCACCCTAAGAACCAATCTGATTTAGCACCCCATCCCACCCCTGGAACCAGTCAAGTTCTAACACCCCCTCCCACCACTGGAACCAGTCAAGTTCTAACACCCCCTCCCAATTCTGAAGCCAGTCAAGTGCCAGCATTCCATCACATTTTGGATCCAACTAGATTCCATCACCCCATCCTACTCCTGGATCCAACTACGTTACAGCACTCTATCCCTTCCCCTGGAGCCAGCTAAGTTCCAGCAATCCATCCCATCCATGGAGCCAGCCAAGTTCTAACTGTGGTTAAGGAAGTTTAATGAACAAGCTTCAGAGCACTGCAACAACTGGTCTTTAAAACAAAGGTAATTGCTCCCCAAATTATCAGTAGGGTAGCCCAGCACGCAACCATCGAGGACTACACCCTGTAATTCGCTCCACACACGAACGGAAGCCAAATTTCTGCAACCCCCAACTCACCCAACCATGTACCAAGATGTACGAAATATAATCCGGGTTATCATCATGGGGGAATGTGTTCATTTGTTCCAATTAACTGACGATATTGATTATACTATTCTTGGATTGGTAGTGAGTATCTGTATGATGTAATATCTACAGTAACATATTGACACAGACACCTACAGATAGACTAGTGTTGCTTGGCGGGAACTAAGTGTGATATTGGGATTTAGATAACTTTGTTAAGTACTGGCACCTGATGAGGTGGATTGTCTCCACGAAACATATCGTGCCACATGTATAGAAAAATAACATGTTAGATGAAATTGCATGAACGCCTACTGAAGTGCGATTTCACCTTCATATATATATATATATATATATATGTATATATATATATATATATATATATATATATATATATATATATATATATATATATATATATATATATATATATATATATATATATGTTATGGATATCAGGAAGTGGATTTGGCAGCGGATGAAACCATGGAAGCGGAAGTAAATCATAGGGTGGGGGAGGAGGCGAAAGTTCTGGGAGCGGTGAAGAATGTGTGGAAGTCGAGAACGTTATGTTGGAAAGCAAAAATGGGTCTGTTTGAAGGAATAGTGGTTCCAACAATGATATATGGTTGCGAGGCGGGGACTATAGATTGAGTTGTGCGGAGGTGGGTGGATGTGCTGGAAATGAGATGTTTGGGGACAATATGTGGTGTGAGGTGGTTTCATCGAGTAAGTAATGAAAGGGTAAGAGAGATGTGTGGTGGTAAAAAGAGTGTGGTTGAGAGAGCAGAAGAGGGTGTTTTGAAATGGTTTGGTCACATGGAGAGAATGAGTGAGGAAAGATTTACCAAGAGGATATATGTGTCAAAGGTGGAGGGAACGAGGAGAAGTGGGAGACCAAATTGGAGGTGGAAAGATGGAGTGAAAAAGATTTGGAGTGATCGGGGCCTGAACATGCAGGAGGGTGAAAGGCGTGCAAGGAAAAGAGTGAATTGGAACGATGTGGTATACCGGGGTCGACATGCTGTCACTGGATTGAACCAGGGCATGTGAAGTGTCTGGGGTAAACCATGGAAAGTTGTGTGGGGCCTGGATGTGGAAAGGGAGCTGTGGTTTCGGTGCATTATTACATGACAGCTAGAGCTGAGTGTGAACGAATGTGGCCTTTGTTGTGTTTTCCTAGCGCTACCTCGGACACATGAGGGGGAGGGGTTTTTTATTTCATGTGTGGCGGGGTTGCGATGGGAGTGAATAAAGGCAGACAGTATGAATTATGTACATGTATATATATGTATAGGTCTGTGTGTGTATATATATGTGTTCGTTGAGATGTATAGGTATGTATATTTGCGCGTGTGGACGTGTATGTATATACATGTGTATGTGGGTGTGTTGGGCCATTCTTTCGTCTGTTTCCTTGCGCTACCTCGCTAATGCGGGAAGCAGCGACAAAGCAAAATAAATAGATTTTATATATATATATATATATATATATATATATATATATATATATATATATATATATATATATATATATTTATCTTTATCATACTTTGTCGCTGTCTCCCGCGTTTGCGAGGTAGCGCAAGGAAACAGACGAAAGAAATGCCCCCCCCCCCCCCCCATACACATGTATATACATACGTCCACACACGCAAATATACATACCTACACAGCTTTCCATGGTTTACCCCAGACGCTTCACATGCCTTGATTCAATCCACTGACAGCACGTCAACCCCGGTATACCACATCGATCCAATTCACTCTATTCCTTGCCCTCCTTTCACCCTCCTGCATGTTCAGGCCCCGATCACACAAAATCTTTTTCACTCCATCTTTCCACCTCCAATTTGGTCTCCCTCTTCTCCTCGTTCCCTCCACCTCCGACACATATATCCTCTTGGTCAATCTTTCCTCACTCATTCTCTCCATGTGCCCAAACCACTTCAAAACACCCTCTTCTGCTCTCTCAACCACGCTCTTTTTATTTCCACACATCTCTCTTACCCTTACGTTACTCACTCGATCAAACCACCTCACACCACACATTGTCCTCAAACATCTCATTCCAGCACATCCATCCTCCTGCGCACAACTCTATCCATAGCCCACGCCTCGCAACCATACAACATTGTTGGAACCACTATTCCTTCAAACATACCCATTTTTGCTTTCCGAGATAATGTTCTCGACTTCCACACATTCTTCAAGGCCCCCAGAATTTTCGCCCTTTCCCCCACCCTATGATCCACTTCCGCTTCCATGGTTCCATCCGCTGCCAGATCCACTCCCAGATATCTAAAACACTCTACTTCCTCCAGTTTCTCTCCATTCAAACTTACCTCCCAATTGACTTGACCCTCAACCCTACTGTACCTAATAACCTTGCTCTTATTCACATTTACTCTTAACTTTCTTCTTTCACACACTTTACCAAACTCAGTCACCATATATATATATATATATATATATATATATATATATATATATATATATATATATATATATATATAGATACACATATTTTTTTTTTCGCTGTCTCCCGCGTTTGCGAGGTAGCGCAAGGAAAGAGACGAAAGAAGTGGCCCAACCCATCCCCATACACATGTATATACATACGTCCACACACGCAAATATACATACCTACACAGCTTTCCATGGTTTACCCCAGACGCTTCACATGCCCTGATTCAATCCATTGACAGCACGTCAACCCCGGTATACCACATCGATCCAATTCACTCTATTCCTTGCCCTCCTTTCACCCTCCTGCATGTTCAGGCCCCGATCACACAAAATCTTTTTCACTCCATCTTTCCACCTCCAATTTGGTCTCCCTCTTCTCCTCGTTCCCTCCACCTCCGACACATATATCCTCTTGGTCAATCTTTCCTCACTCATTCTCTCCATGTGCCCAAACCATTTCAAAACACCCTCTTCTGCTCTCTCAACCACGCTCTTTTTATTTCCACACATTTCTCTTACCCTTACTTCTACTCTAAACCCCCACCACTTTCTCAACATCTATTCCAGCACAATCCCCTGCGCACACTCTATCCATAGCCAGCCTCGCACCATCCTGTTGAACCACTATCCTTCAAACAACCCATTCCAACTCGATTCCACCACTCAAGCCCCAGTTCGCCCTTTCCCCCACCCTATGATCTTCCGTTCCATGTTCATCCCTGCCAGATCCATCCCAGATATCTAAACCCACTCCTCAGTTCTCTCCATTCAAATTACCTCCATGACTGACCCTCACCCTACGTACTAATACCTTGCTCTTATTCACTTACTCTTACTTTCTCTTTCACACACTTACCAAACTCATAATATATATATTATATAAATTAATATATATAATATATAAAGATACACATTTTTTTCGCTGTCCCCGTTTGCGAGTAGCGCAAGAAGAGACAAGAAGTGGCCCAACCCATCCCATACACATTATATACATACGTCCACACACGCAAATAACAACCTAAGCTTTCCATGTTTACCCCAGAGCTTCACATGCCTGATTCAATCCTTCAGCCGTCAACCCGTAACCAATCGATCAATTCACCTATCCTTGCCTCCTTTCACCCTCCTGCATGTCAGGCCCCGATCCACAAATTTTTTCACCCACTTTCCCTCCATTTGTCTCCTCTCCTCTTCCCTCACCCGAACTATATCTCTTGGTCAATCTTTCCTCTCATTTCTCCATGTGCCCAAACATTTCAAAACACCTTCTCTCTCAACCACGTCTTTTTCCACAATTTTCTTACCCTTACGTTACTACTCGATCAAACCACCTCACACCGCACATTGTCCTCAAACATCTCATTTCCAACACATCCATCCTCCTGCGCACAACTCTATCCATAGCCCACGCCTCGCAACCATACAACATTGTTGGAACCACTATTCCTTCAAACATACCCATTTTTGCTTTCCGAGATAATGTTCTCGACTTCCACACATTCTTCAAGGCTCCCAGAATTTTCGCCCCCTCCCCCACCCTATGATCCACTTCCGCTTCCATGGTTCCATCCGCTGCCAGATCCACTCCCAGATATCTAAAACACTTTACTTCCTCCAGTTTTTCTCCATTCAAACTTACCTCCCAATTGACTTGACCCTCAACCTTACTGTACCTAATAACCTTGCTCTTATTCACATTTACTCTTAACTTTCTTCTTTCACACACTTTACCAAACTCATATATATATATATATATATATATATATATATATATATATATATATATATATATATATATATATATATATATATAATATATATATATATATATATCTTTCTTTCTTTCTTTCAAACCATTCGCCATTTCCCGCGTTAGCGAGGTAGCGCCAAGAACAGAGGACTGGGCCTTTTTTGGAATATCCTCACCTGGCCCCCTCTGTTCCTTCCCTTGGAAAATTAAAAAAAAAAAAACGAGAGGGGAGGATATTCAGCCCCCCGCTCCCTCCCCTTTTAGTCGCCTTCTACGACACGCAGGGAATACGTGGGAAGTATTCTTAATCCCCTATCCCCAGGGATAATATATATATATATATATATATATATATATATATATATATATATATATATATATATATATATATATATATATATATATATATATATATATATATATATATATATATTACCCGCCACCAGCGATGTATCATCAGCGAACTACAGCTCACTCACTTCCCAAGCCCTCTCATCCACAACAGACTGCATACATGTCCCCCTCTCAAATACTCTTGCATTCACCTCCCTAACACCCCCATCCATAAACAAATTAAACAACTATGGAGACATCACGCACCCCTGCCGCAAACCGACTTTCACTGAGAACCAATCACTTTCCTCTCTTCCTACACGTACACATGCCTTACATCCTTGATAAAAACTTTTCACTGCTTCTAGCAACTTGCCTCCCACACCATGTATTTTTAATACCTTCCACAGAGCATCTCTATCAACTCTATCATATGCCTTCTCCAGATCCATGAATGCTACATACAAAATCCATTTGTTTTTCTAAGTATTTCTCACATACATTCTTCAAAGCAAACACGACCTTCTCGTCCTTTCGATATGTGTTCGTAAGTGTGTTCCTGTAGCAAGTTTGTATGCGGTCACATTGAGGTTGAGCGTTTGCCACGAGATGCTGTTTTAGCATGTTGTTCACAATGGTTTCAAGTTAAGTACTGAATTTCTATTGTTAATTAACCTTTGTCCAACACGTCGAAGTTCTTGGTGTCTGAGTTGCCTGGTTGAGTAAAAATTAATTGTTCTCCTCGCGTTTGCAGGAATGACACTCCTCTTGTAGTTTTGAGTGCATTCATCTATTCCATTGATTCACTCACCTTTGTAGGTGGGTTTTCTGTAGATGTCGGTGATGAATGATTCTGTTATGGCACTAATCATTACATTCAAGAAAGGGATCCTTCCATTATCATTCAACTCTACTGTAAATCTTAAGCTTGAGGTTTCTTGTAGTAGGTTACCAAGGTTTTCCAGCGAGTTTAAGTTATCGAAGCAGATAAAGATGTCGTCTATATATCTGCAGTAAATCTGAGGTGTCATATTCTTAGGTCGCAGTTTCGACATGGGACATAACTGCCTGCGCAAAGAAAACCACCAGGGGTGACCCTCTGGCTATTCCATTCACCTGCCGGTTTTGCTTGCCTTGCGGACATCTGAAAGGTGCTTCCATGGTGCAGGCACATTACATTTCTCTTTACATATTTCTGTGCATCTTCAGGGAAGGTGAGACATGATGTTGGTAAACATAATCCAGGATGATGTCTATTGTTCTCTCCACTGGTACATTTGTGAAGAAAGGCTCTACATTCAGGGAAGCTGGGATGCCATGTGGTTCATTATTCCTAAGGATGTCGAAAAACTCTTCACTCGATTGTAGGGAGTAAGTTGTAGGGATGTATTGTGAGATCAGTTGGTGTAGCTTCTTGGCTAACCAGTAGGTAGGTGAGGGGATCTGAGAGATGATCGGCCTTACAGGATTACTTGGCTCGTGCGTTTTGAAGTTACCGAAGAAATATTCTGATTCGAAGTCATCTTTTAGAAGATTGAAGTTGATATCATCATTTACAACGTTTGTAGCAGTTATCAATGAGTTGAGGCGCTTTTTAAATCTGTTGAAATTTTGTAGAATCTTGCAGTATGGTCTCACTTTTTTCTAAGTAGTCACTACAGTCAAGGATGATGTAAATGTTTGACTTATCTGCACGTCTGGCAACGATCCTCTCGTTATCAAACAGTTTCTTCATGATGAAGGTCAAGCATAGACAAAAGTCCACATCAAGGCCGGGCCTTAATTGGAATCTAGAGAGAATAGTGACAGGATGAAAGAAAAGACAAGTATTTACGAATTTTGGAGGAAGGGAAAAAAACCCTGTTTTTTAATGTGTCAGGTCATAGTTATTGAGAAAGACATGAGAAGGAAAAGAGTTCCAAAGCTTTGACGTGTAGGGAAAGAAATAGTTATCAAAACTGCCCATCCTTGAGTTGCCGATAGACACAGTAATCATGTGACGCAGCAGCTTGCCCAATTTCTTACCTAGTGGTGGGGGCACACGAGAAGCCAGCTCTCGGGAGCCTACTTTTGGTACTCTTCACCTGTAACTGTTCATGCAAGTCAGGTTTATCATGGTTTTCCCGTCTCTGTAATTTTTACAAATCATCATAAAGGACTGAAAGTTCCGCCGTCTTGTTAAGATGTTCATATTTTCGGGTTAAGTGACAATTGATTTCAAGATTTAATCATTCTCTCTATTCCTCATACAATTGTTCCCTTGAGAGATTAGTAAAACCGTTTTTAAGGTTGAGGAGTGGAAGGGTCTCCTCTGTACGTAAATTTCAACATTATTATATTTCGCAAAAGCTTCCTTCAATTTTTCTTTTTAAGTCTTTCTAACTGCCTTTCTTTCA
This sequence comes from Panulirus ornatus, assembly GCF_036320965.1. Lineage (NCBI taxonomy): Eukaryota > Metazoa > Arthropoda > Malacostraca > Decapoda > Palinuridae > Panulirus > Panulirus ornatus. The sequence goes on from NC_092238.1 coordinate 17,068,429, forward strand.
AACGTATTTTGCTCCCCTATCAACTTCCTCCGGAGGTCATGAGTAAGCCGTCGTTGCTGTACTGTTCGGTCATGTAATGATGAATAATCTAAGCTGTGAGCAGGTTATCTGTAATGCACATGCGTTGCCTAATTTTCTCAGTACCATTCTACCATTGGATGGATGCTCAAACACCAATTGTCCAATGTTATCCATTCTATTTCAGTGAAGCTTTCGCTTTCACAGAGGCATCATAAGGAATCTACAAAAAAAAAAAAAACCGCGTCACAAATCTAGGATATGAAATGTAAAACGCAAACAACGTGTATATAAGAAATAAATTTGGAAAAATTTAGAGTATATAGAAAATGAAAGAGAGGGAAAACGCTGTAAGCGTTACAAATAAACAGTGTCATAAGGGATAACATGAGCTACAAGCTAAATACAAAATATGGATACAGAAACATAGAAAAACTTACAGCAGAGGTAACACAGATTTGCTATCTTAAACGAGATAGGAATATAGACAGCCCATCACCAAATACACTAAGTTGGGCCAAAAGAGACCGTTATTGTCCGGTTTTACCGCTGAGGTCAGGTTGGGCTCGTCTGATTCTCTCTGACTTCCGTCACCCAGGACCGGCTGGGCTAGTGACATGTTCCCTCAGTCCTGAAATGGCGGACTCGGTAGTTTGTTGCTGGTTAATGGCGTGTTCTCCGAGTTCTATTGGCTAGCCATCAAAGAGCTATATGGCGGTGGTCATGTTTGTCTGGATGTTGATGGCAGGGGCTTTCTCTCTAATGCGAATAACTTCTAATATCTGCAGTCTTCTCCGATCACTGCAACGAGTAATGATTTTGGTGTTATTCACTGTTATCTCCCTCGTTAGTCTCGTTCGATGCCTTACATTGGACGACATAAGCGTTCCCAAATTTCTGAATGTTTACCCCGTATAGATTTGCCGGACCGGTTAAACAGTAGATGAGAGATGCTATTGGCACAGTCATTCATTACGTAGGGATGACCACAAAAAAAAATTGCAATCGGTAAAAACTGTCATGAAAACGATCACTCTGTAGATCTTAACCATCCAGTCACATTGTACCCTTCATCTGATGATGCCACCCGTAACGTCATTGAATATGTCTTAATTGCGAGTACTAAGAACTTTAATTGTCCCCAGGTAACTTTAAAGCACATCCTATAATCAAGCAAATCATTATGAAAGATTTATCAAAAGCGATAACATAAGAAAGACAGTTGAACACACATCTCGTTACCCTGGATAAATCCCCCCTCAACACACACACACACACACACACACACACACACACACACACACACACACACACACACACACACACACACACACACACACACAACCCCCCTTAACCACAAGATACCCCCTACTTTCCCTTTAACGGTCAGGTCAGTTTGTGGTCGAGAATGGTACAAGAAGGGAAGTTTTTGTGGTGGTGTTGGGAGTGAACATTTTATGAATAGTTTGCACCTGATGAGGCAGATTGTCTCCGTGAAACATGTAGTGATGCATGTGTAGCAAAATTACATGTTGAAAATAACATATATATATATATATATATATATATATATATATATATATATATATATATATATATATATATATATATATATATATATATATATATCTGTTCCTTCTTTTGGAAAATAGAAAAAAAACGAGAGGGGAGGATTTCCAGCTCCCCGCTCCCTCCCCTTTAAGTCGCCTTCTACGACACGCAGGGAATACGTGGGAAGTATTCTTTCTCCCCTATCCCCAGGTGAGGATATTCCCTCAAAGGTCCAGTCCTCTGTTCTTAACGCTACCTTGCTAACGCGGGAAATGGTGAATAGTTTGAAAAAAAAAAGATATATATATATCTATATATATATATATATATATATATATATATATATATATATATATATATATATATATTACATGACAGCTAGAGACGAGTGTGAACGAATGTGGCCTTTGTTGTCTTTTCCTAGCGCTACCCCGCACACATGAGGGGAAGAGGGTTTTTATTTCATGTGTGGCGGGGTGGCGATGGTAATGAATAAAGGCAGACAGTATGAATTAAGTACATGTGTATATATGTATATGTCTGTGTGTGTATATATATGTATACGTTGAGATGTATAGGTATGTATATTTGCGTGTGTGGACGTGTATGTATATACATGTGTATGTGGGTGGGTTTGGCCATTCTTTTGTCTGTTTCCTTGCGCTACCTCGCTAACGCGGGAGACAGCGACAAAGCAAAATTAATAAGATAGATAGATAAATAAATAAATAAATAAATAAATAAATAAATAAATGAATGTTGGGGTGAAGAGGGTGGTGAGAGTAAGTGAGCTTGGGAAGGAGACTTGTGTGAGGAAGTACCTGGAGAGACTGAGTACAGAATGGAAAAAGGTGAGAACAATGGAAGTAAGTGGAGTGGGGGAGGAATGGGATGTATTTAGGGAATCAGTGATGGATTGCGCAAAAGATGCTTGTGGCATGAGAAGAGTGGGAGGTGGGTTGATTAGAAAGGGTAGTGAGTGGTGGGATGAAGAAGTAAGAGTATTAGTGAAAGAGAAGAGAGAGGCATTTGGACGATTTTTGCAGGGAAAAAATGCAATTGAGTGGGAGATGTATAAAAGAAAGAGACAGGAGGTCAAGAGAAAGGTGCAAGAGGTGAAAAAAAGGGCAAATGAGAGTTGGGGTGAGAGAGTATCATTAAATTTTAGGGAGAATAAAAAGATGTTCTGGAAGGAGGTAAATAAAGTGCGTAAGACAAGGGAGGAAATGGGAACTTCAGTGAAGGGCGCAAATGGGGAGGTGATAACAAGTAGTGGTGATGTGAGAAGGAGATGGAGTGAGTATTTTGAAGGTTTGTTGAATGTGTTTGATGATAGAGTGGCAGATATATATATATATATATATATATATATATATATATATATATATATATATATATATATATATATATATAGTGGTTTTTTGTAGTATATAAACTCTGTAAATCCTCAAATGCGAACGCTTATGTACAGATGTGTGTTTGTGTTTCTTTGGTTTGTGTTTGTTATTACCTAATGTAATTGTGAATTTGGGGACGGAGGTTTGCAATCGTTATTCCTCATTTCTCTTCTGTTTAACAATATTCTGGTTTCTCTCATGTCCTCTGTTTTCATCATAACATCAGCTGCCTGAACCGTTCCTCTATTTTTCTGATACTACAGAAGAATTTTTTCATGTCTTTTCTGTATCTTCCGTTGCTTAGCTCTCTGTTGCGTCCTGCAGTTGATCAGTTCTTCACTGTATCAACCAACTGCTCAATATCGACTTTGTTAAATCGATTTAGGTATTTTAAAGCTGCAGTCTTGTGCCCTCATTCAAGTGTCTCTCACAGTGAGCATGTCCATGGCCAGTCTCGCATCCCTGTAGCTCAACCGGCTACCTCTAACTTCCTACAGTTTGCTCCTTCAGTTAGAACCTGCTCCTATTTCACTGTGTTCCACCCTATCACCTTGAACTAGACGAGCTGAGTTTCATGAGCCATGTATGTAACCCATTCTGGAACCCGTGTAGATGCTCTGGGCTGCCATCAAACTTTCTATGTCTCATAAGCACAACAACAACCACAGGTGTGTTGTGGTCTGTCTCGAGACCTTCTGACGAGCCATTTACAAAGAGCGCCGAGCGTCCTGAGGGAGTGATGTTCACAGTAATATCCACCTGCAGTAGTACTCTTTCCCTCCGTTGTTACCCTTCCTTTCCGCTCTACTTTTCGGTAAAATTAGATCCAGTGAAAGATTCTTCATATTATGTCGGCCTGGACATTGAACTGCTGTGCGCGTGCGTCTGTTAAAGTTTCGGTATGTGTGTGTGTGTGTGTGTGTGTGTGTGTGTGTGTGTGTGTGTGTGTGTGTGTGTGTGTGTGTGTGTGTGTGTGTGTATTATAGGAATAATAGCCAATACCTCCATTCTGTACCAAAAACAGTTTATAAGTTCGTATATACAGAACTCCAGCCAATCAGGCTAATGGTATACACGTTCGTAGTATCGGAAAGCTGATGGAGAAGTTTACATAATAGATATCCTAACCCTTATGTGCATTCTACATGAAAGGAACCTTATCACCTTACGTTCACCCTATATGAGAGAACCTTAACTATTGCGTTCACCTTACATGGGAGGAACCTTAACTATTACCTTCACCTTACATGGGAGGAACCTTAACTATTACCTTCACCTTACATGGGAGGAACCTTAACTATTACCTTCACCTTACATGGGAGGAACCTTAACTATTACCTTCACCTTACATGGGAGGAACCTTAACTATTACCTTCACCCTATATGAGAGGAACCTTAACTTTTTCGTTCACCCTATATGAGAGGAACCTTCCCTGGTAAGTTCACCCTACATGAGGGGAACCGTAACAGTTACGTTCATCCTACATGAGAGGAACCTTAACTGTTATGGTTACCCTACATGAGAGGAACCTTAACTGTTATGGTTACCCTACATGAGAGGAACCTTAACTGTTATGGTTACCCTACATGAGAGGAACCTTAACTGTTACGTTCATCCTACATGAGAGGAACCTTAACTATTACCTTTACCTTATATAAGAGGAATCTTAACTCTTTCGTTCACCCTACATGAGAGGAACCTTAATTATTACGTTCACCTATAAGAGAGGAAGAGTGTCATAGCCATCAAGTCGGCTGGTGTTGGTGACATCTGGTTACATTTGGGACACGTCGTGGCCGCCCCGCCAACAAAGGAAACCTGGACAACCTTAACCGGTCCGGTTTTCCGGTTAGTGTGAGGAAGGAAGTGAACGAGAGGCCAAGGCACAGCGAGGTGCGTGGCCATCTCGCGATGCCTCTCCTTCATTGATTATTTATACTTGCGTCAAACAGCGTCAGTGTGGGATCCTTACGACCTGAGACGCCAGTTTGCCGACACATCTGGCGTGACGGTGGACCGTGAAGATCCTTGATGTGACAGATGGACGACAATAACGTAAGTGTTGCTTTCCGTGACACAGACGCGTCACGTCCGCGTCGCCTGTGGTCGAACCAATTCTTACGTTACTTCATGCCACACTCCACTACGAACTATCATGGTCAAGGTGGTTTGTGTTGTTCGTTACTTCATGCCACACTCCACTACGAACTATCATGGTCAAGGTGGTTTGTGTTGCTCGTTACTTCATGCCACACTCCACTACGAACTATCATGGTTAAGGTGGTTTGTGTTGCCAGGGAACAGCATATACCCTGTGAACTTAGGAGCTTCCATAATATGTTCATATCAAACGATAAGTAATGATACGCTTACTACGACTGTACTGAAAACCCAAGACCTCAGGGTACACCACATGAAGAACTTGTGAAATGAGAGAACGTTATCTCGGAGAGCAAAAATGGGTATGTTTGAAGGAATAGTGGTTCCAACAACGGTATATGGTTGCGAGGCATGGGCTATAGATAGGGTTGTGCGGAGGAGGGTGGATGTGTTAGAAATGAAATGTTTGAGGACAATATGTGGTGTGGGGTGGTTTGATCGAGTAAGTAATGAAAGGGTATGAGAGATGTTTGGTAATAAAAAGAGTGTGGCTGAGAGAGCAGAATAGGGTGTGTTGAAATGGTTTAGACATTTTGAGAGAATGAGTGAGGAAAGGTTGACAAAGAGGATATATGTGTCAGAGGTGGAGGGAACAAGGAGAAGCGGGAGACCAAATTGGAGGTGGAAGGATGGAGTGAAAAAGATTTTGAGCGATCGGAGCTTGAACATACAGGAGGGTGAGAGGCATGCAAGGAATAGAGTGAATTTGAAAGATGTGGTATACCGTGTTCGACGTGCTCTCAGTGGACTGAATCAGGGCATGTGAAGCGTCTGGGGTAAACTATGTAAAGTGTTGTGGGGCCTGGATGTGGATATGGAGTTGTGGTTTCGGTACATTACATATGACACTTAGAGACTGAGTGTGAACAAATGTCTCCTTTATTGTCTTTTCCTAGCGCTACCTCGCTGAAGCAGGGGGTAACGACGCTGCTTCATGTGGGGCAGGGTAGCACCAGAAATGGATGAAGGCAAGCAAGTATGAATATGTACATGTGTATATATGTATATATCTGTGTATGTGCATGTATACATATGTATGTATTGATATGTATATATATGTATATATGCGTGTATGGGCGTTTATGTATATATATGTGTATATGTGTGGATGGGCAATTCTTAAGTCTGTTTCCCTGGCGCTACCTCGCTGACGCGGGAAACGGCGACTAAGTAGGTTCCTGAATATGTGTGGATGTAACCAAGATGAGAAGAATGGAGAGATAGGTAGCATATTTGAGGAAAGGAACCTGGATGTTCTGGTTCTGAGTGAAACGAAGCTCAAGGGTAAATGGGAAGAGTGGTTTGGGAAAGTCTCGGGAATAAAGTCAGGGGATGGCGAGAGGAAGAACTAATGAAGGACTAGCAATGCTCCTGAAGCAGGAGTTGTGAGAGTATGTGATAGAGTGTAAGGAAGTAAATTCTAGATTTTTGTGGGTAAAACTGAAAGTGGAGGGAGAGAGATGGATGACTATTGGTGCCTATGCACTTGGTCATGAGGAGAATGATCGTGAGAGGCAAGTGTTTTGGGAGTAGCTGAGTAAGTGTATTGGCAGTTTTGATACACAAGACTGGGTTAAAGTGATGGGTGATTTAAATGCGAAGGTGAGTAATATGGCAGTTGAGGGTATAATTAGTGTGCATAGGGTGATCAGTGTTGTAAATGGAATTGGTGAAGAGCTTGTTCATTTGTGTGCTGAAAAAGACCGGTGCTTGGGAATACCTGGTTTGATAAGAGAGATATACATAAGTATACATATGTGAGTAGGAGAGATGGTCAAAGGCCATTATTGGGTTACGTGTTGATTGAAAGACGTGTAGAAGATACATTTTTGAATGCTAATGTGCTGAGAAGGGCAGCTGGAGGGATGTCTGATCACTATGGTGTGTAAGCGATGGTGAAGATTTGTAGAGGTTTTCAGAAAAGAAGAGAGAATGTTGGGGAGCAGAGAGTGGTGAGAGTATGTGAGCTTGGAAGGGAGACCTGTGTGAGGAAGTACCAGGAAAGACTGAGTGCAGAATGGAAAAAGGTGAGAGCATGGCGTTGGGGGAGTGGGGGAGGAATGGGATTTATTTTGGGAAGCAGTGATGGCTTGCGGAAAAAATGCTGTGGCATGAGAAATGTGGGAGGTGAACAGATTAGAAAGAGTAGTGAATGGTGGGATGAAGAAGTAAGGTTGCTAGTGAAAGAGAAAAGAGAGGCGTTTGGACGATATTTGGAGGGAATTGGTGTAAATGACTGGGAGGTATATAAAAGAAAGCAGCAAGAGGTCAAGAGAAAGGTGCAAGAGTTGAAAAAGAGGACAAATGAGAGTTGGGGTGAGAGAGTATCACTAAATTTTAGGGAGAATAAAAAGATGTTTTGGAAGGAGGTAAATAACGTGCGTAAGACAATGAGAAGAAAGATCATGAGAGGCAAGTGTTTTGGGAGTAGCTGAATGAGTGTGTTAGTGGTTTTGATGCACGAGACCGGGTTATAGTGATGGGTGATTTGAATGCAAAGGTGAGTAATGTGGCAGTTGAGGGAATAATTGGTATACATGGGGTGTTCAGTGTTGTAAATGGAAATGGTGAAGAGCTTGTAGATTTATGTGCTGAAAAAGGACTGATGATTGGGAATACCTGGTTTAAAAAGCGAGATATACATAAGTATACTTATGTAAGTAGGAGAGATGGCCAGAGAGCGTTATTGGCTTACGTGTTAATTGACAGGCGCGCGAAAGAGAGACTTTTGGATGTTTTGTGCTGAGAGGTTCAACTGGAGGGATGTCTGATCATTATCTTGTGGAGGGTAAGGTGAAGATTTGTATGAGTTTTCAGAAAAAAAGAGTGAATGTTGGGGTGAAGAGGGTGGTGAGAGTAAGTGAGCTTGGGAAGGAGACTTGTGTGAGGAAGTACCAGGAGAGACTGAGTACAGAATGGAAAAAGGTGAGAACAATGGAAGTAAGGGGAGTGGGGGAGGAATGGGATGTATTTAGGGAATCAGTGATGGATTGCGCAAAAGATGCTTGTGGCATGAGAAGAGTGGGAGGTGGGTTGATTAGAAAGGGTAGTGAGTGGTGGGATGAAGAAGTAAGAGTATTAGTGAAAGAGAAGAGAGAGGCATTTGGACGATTTTGCAGGGAAAAAATGCAGTTGAGTGGGAGACGTATAAAACAAAGAGACAGGAAGTCAAGAGAAAGGTGCAAGAGGTGAAAAAAGGGCAAATGAGAGTTGGGGTGAGAGAGTATCATTAAATTTTAGGGAGAATAAAAAGATGTTCTGGAAGGAGGTAAATACAGTGCGTAAGACAAGGGAGGAAATGGGAACTTCAGTGAAGGGCGCAAATGGGGAGGTGATAACAAGTAGTGGTGATGTGAGGAGATGGAGTGAGTATTTTGAAGGTTTGTTGAATGTGTTTGATGATAGAGTGGCAGATATAGGGTGTTTTGGTCGAGGTGGTGTGCAAAGTGAGAGGGTCAGGAGAATGGTTTGGTGAAGAGAGAAGCGGTAGTGAAAGCTTTGCGGAAGATGAAATCTGGCAAGGTAGCGGGTTTGGATGGTATTGCTGTGGTATTTATTAAAAAAGGGGTGACTGTGTTGTTGATTGGTTGGTGAGGATATTCACTGTATGTATGAACCATAGTGAACTGCCTGAGGATTGGCGGAATGCTTGCATAGTGCCATTGTATAAAGGCAAAGGGGATAAAGGTGAGTAGTCAAACTACAGAGGCGTAAGTCTGTTGAATATTCCTGGGAAATTATGTGGGAGGGTATTGACTGAGAGGGTTAAGGCATGTACTGAGCATCAGATTGGGAAAGAGCAGTGTGGTTTCAGAAGTGGTAGAGGATGTATGGATCAGGTGTTTGCTTTGAAGATTATATATGAGAAATAGAAAAAATCAAAGTGATTTTTGTGTAGCATTTATGGATTTGGAGAAGGCATATGATAGGGTTGATAGAGATGCTTTGTGGAGGGTTTTAAGAGTATGTGTTGTGAAAGGTAAGTTGCCAGAAGCAGTGGAAAGTTTTTACCAAGGATGTAAGGCATGAGTACGAGTAGGAAGAGAGGAGAGTAATTGGTTCCCAGTGAATGTCGGTCTGCGGCAAAGGGTGTGTGATGTCCCCATGGTTGTTTAATTTGTTTATGGATGCGGTTGTTAGGGAGGTAAATGCAAGAGTTTTGGAGAGAGGGACGAATATGCAGTCTGTTTTGGATGAGAGGGCTTGGGAAGTGAGTCAGTCGTTGTTCGCCTATGATACAGCTCTAGTGGCTGATTCGTGTGAGAAACTGCAGAGGTTCGTGGCCGAGTGTGGAAAAGTGTGTGAAAGGAGAAAATTGAGAGTAAATGTGAATAAGAGCAAGGTTGTTAGGTTTAGTAGAGTTGAGGGGCAAGTAAACTGAATGGAGAAAACTTGGAGGAAGTGAAGTGTTTTAGATATCTGGGAGTGGACTGAACCATGGAAGCGGAAGTGAGTCATAGGGTGGGGGAGGGGGCGAAAATTCTGGGGGCCTTGAAGAATGTGTGGAAGTCGAGAACATTATCTCGGAAAGCAAAAATGGGTATGTTTGAAGGAATAGTGGTTCCAACAATGTTGTATGGTTGCGAGGCGTGGGCTATGGATAGAGTTGTGCGCAGGAGGATGGATGTGTTGGAAATGAAATGTTTGAGGACAATGTGTGGTGTGAGGTGGTTTGATCGAGTGAGTAACGTAAGGGTAAGAGAGATGTGTGGAAATAAAAAGAGCGTGGTTGAGAGAGCAGAAGAGGGTGTTTTGAAGTGGTTTGGGCACGTGGAGAGGATGAGTGAGGAAAGATTGACCAAGAGGATATATGTGTCGGAGGTGGAGGGAGCAAGGAGAAGAGGGAGACCAAATTGGAGGTGGAAAGATGGAGTGAAAAAGATTTTGTGTGATCGGGGCCTGAACATGCAGGAGGGTGAAAGGAGGGCAAGGAATAGAGTGAATTGGAGCGATGTGGTATACCGGGGTTGACGTGCTGTCGGTGGATTGAATCAAGGCATGTGAAGCGTCTGGGGTAAACCGTGGAAGGCTGTGTAGGTATGTATATTTGCGTGTGTGGACGTATGTATATACATGTGTATGGGGGGGGGGGGCATTTCTTTCGTCTGTTTCCTTGCGCTACCTCGCAAACGCGGGAGACAGCGACAAAGTATAAAAAAAAAAGAATATATATATATATATATATATATATATATATATATATATATATATATATATATATATATATATATATATATATATATATATATGGGGCTAGGGGAGAAAGAATACTTCCCACGCATTCCTCACGTGTCGTAGAAGGCGACTAAAGGGGACGGCACCAGGGGCTAGAGACCCTCCCCTACTTGTATTTTGACTTTCTAAACGAGGAAACAGAAGAAGGAGTCACGCGGGAAGTGCTCACCCTCCTCGAAGGCTCAGATTGGAGTGTCTAAATGTGTGTGGATGTAACTAAGATGAGAACAACGGAGACATAGGTAGTATGTTTGAGGAAAGGAACCTGGATATTTTGGCTTTGAGTGAAACGAAGCTCAAGGGTAAAGAGGAAGGAGGTTTGGGAATGTTTTGGGAGGAAAGTCAGGGGTTGGTGAGAGGAACGATCAAGAGGAGTAGCACTACTTCTGAAACAGGAGTGGTGGGAGTATGTGATAGTGTAAGAGTAAACTTTAGAGTGATATGGGTAAAACTGAAAGTGGATGGAGAGAGATGGGTGATTATTGGTGCATATGCACCTCGGGCATGAGAAGAAAGATCAGGAGAGGCAAGTGTTTTGGGAGCAGCTGAGTGAGTGTGTTAGTAGTGTTGATGCTCGAGACCGGGTTATAGTGATGGGTGATTTGAATGCAAGGAGAGGAATGTGGCAGTTGAGGGAATAATTGGTGTACAGGGGTTGTACATGGGATGTGTGCTGAAGAGGACTAGTGATTGGGAATACCTTGGTTTAAAAAGAGAGATATACATAAGTATACGTATGTAAGTAGGGGAGATGGCCAGAGAGCGTTATTTCATTATGTGTTAATTGGTAGAAGCGCGAAAGAGAGACTTTTGGATGTTAATGTGCTGAGAGGTGGAGGGATGTCTGATCATTATCTTGTGGAGGTGAAGGTGAAGATTTGTAGAGGTTTTCAGAAAAGAAGAGAGATTGTTGGGGTGAAGAGAGTGGTGAGAGTAAGTGAGCTTGGGAAGGAGACTTGTGGGAGGAAGTACCAGGAGAGACTGAGTGTAGAATGGAAAAAGGTGAGAGCAAAGGACGTAAGGGGAGTGAGGGAGGAATGTGATGTATTTAGGGAAGCAGTGATGGCTTGCGCAAAAGATGCTTACGGCATGAGAAGCGTGGGAGGTGAGCAGATTTGAAAGGGTAGTGAGTGGTGGAATGAAAAAGTAAGATTATTGGTGAAAGAGAAGAGAGAGGCATTTGGACGATATTTGCAGGGAAATAGTGCAAATGACTGAGAGATGTATAAGAGAGAGAGAGAGGCAGAAGGTTAAGAGAAAGGTGCAAGAGGTGAAAAAGAGGGCAAATGAGAGTTGGGGTGAGAGAGTATCATTAAAGTCTATGGAGAATAAAGATATGTTTTGGAAGGAGGTAAAGTGCATAAGTCAAGAGAACAAATGGGAACATCGGTGAAGGGGGCTAATGGGGAGGTGATAACAAGTACTTGTGATGTGAGAAGGAGATGGAGTGAGTATTTTAAAGGTCTGTTGAATGTGTTAGATGATAGAGTGGCAGATATAGGATGTTTTGGTCGAGGTGGTGTGCAAAGTGAGAGGGTTAGGGAAAATGATTTGGTAAACAGAGAAGAGGTAGTAAAAGCTCTGCGTAAGATGAAAGCCGGCAAGGCAGCAGGTTGGGTGGTATTGCAGTGGAATTTATTTAAAAAGGGGGTGACTGTGTTGTTGACGGGTTGGTAAGGATATTTGATGTAAGTATGACTCATGGTGAAGTGTCTGAGGATTGGCGGAATGCTTGCATAGTGCCATTGTACAAAGGCAAAGGGGATAAAGGTGAGTGCTCAAATTACAGAGGTATAAGTCTGTTGAGTATTCCTGGGAAATCATATGGGAGGGTGTTGATTGAGAGGGTGAAGGCATGTAGAGAGCATCAGATTGGGGAAGAGCAGTGTGGTTTCAGAAGTGGTAGAGGATGTATGGATCAGGTGTTTGCTTTTAAGAATGTGTGTGAGAAATACCTAGAAAAGCAAATGGATTTGTATGTAGCATATATGGATCTGGAGAAGGCATATGATAGAGTTGATAGAGATGCTCTGTGGAAGGTATTAAGAATATATGGTGTGGGAGGCAAGTTGTCAGATGCAGTGAAAGGATATAAGACATGTGTACGAGTAGGAAGAGAGGAAAGTGACTGGTTCTCAGTGAATGTCGGTTTGCGGCAAGGGTGCGTAATGTCTCCATGGTTGTTTAATTTGTGTATGGATGGGGTTGTTAGGGAGGTGAATGCAAGAGTTTTGGAGAGAGGGGCAAGTATGCAGTCTGTTGTGGATGAGAGAGCCTGGGAAATGGGTCAGTTGTTGTTCGCTGATGATACAGCGCTGGTGGCTGATTCGTGTGAGAAACTGCAGGAGCTGGTGACTGAGTTTGGTAAAGTGTGTGAAAGAAGAAAGCTGAGAGTAAATGTGAACAAGAGCAAGGTTATTAGTTACAGTAGGGTTGAGGGACAAGTCAGCTGGGAGATAAGTTTGAATGGAGAAAAACTGGAGGAAGTGAAGAGTTTTAGATATCTGGAATGGATTTGGCAGGGGATGGAACCATGGAAGGGTGGGGGAGAGGGCGAAAGTTCTGGGAGCGTTGAAAATGTGTGGAAGTCGAGAACATTATCTCGGAAAGCAAAAATGGCTATGTTTGAAGGAATAGCGAGGCGTTGGCTATAGATAGAGTTGTGCGGAGGAGAGTGGATGTGTTGGAAATGAGATGTGTGAGGACAATATGTGGTGTGAGATGGTTTGATCGAGTAAGTAATGAAAGAGTAAAAGAGATGTGTGGTAATAAAAAGAGTGTCGTTGAGAGAGCAGAAGAGGGTGTTTTGAAATGGTTTGGTCACATGGAGAGAATGAGTGAGGAAAGATTGACCAAGAAGATATATGTGTCAGAGGTAGAGGAAACGAGGAGACGTGGGAGACCACATTGGAGGTGGAAAGATTGAGTGAAAAAGATTTTGAGCGATCGGGGCTTGAACATACAGGAGTGTGAAAGGCTTGCAAGGAATAGAGTGAATTGGAGCGATGTGGTATACCGGGGTCGACGTGCTATCAATGGATTGAACTAGGGCATGTGAAGCGTCTGGGGTAAACCATGTAAAGTTTTGTGTGGCCTGGATGTGGAAGGGGAGCTGTGGTTTCGGTGCATTATTACATGACAGCTAGAGACTGAGTGTGAACGAATGGGGCCTTTGTTGTCTTTTCCTAGTGCTACCTCGCGCACATGCTGTGGGAGGGGGTTGTTATTTCATGTGTGGAGGGGTGGCGACGGGAATGAATAAAAGCACCAAATATGAATTATGTACATTTGTGTATATGTATATGTGTCTGTGTGTATATATATGTATACGTCGAAATGTATAGGTATGTATATGTGCGCGTATGGACGTGTATGTATATAAAAGTTTATGTGGGTGGGTTGGGCCATTCTTTCGTCTGCTTCCTTGCGCTACCTCGCTAACGTGGGAGACAGTGACACGGTATGAAAAAAAAAAAAAAATATATATATATATATATATATATATATATATATATATATATATATATGACGAAGATAATATGCGTAGTAATAGGGTTGGTAGGCGTTAAACACGTTGGGTCAACGGTTGGGAGGTTTGCCTGAGGTGTTTGTACCTTGTAAGTTCGGTGGAGGTGGAGAGCTGGGTTATCTGGGGGGATAAAAAGTATATGTAGAGTCCTGTTTCAGAAGGCTATGGAGGAGACGTTTATCCTGAGATTCTATCATGTGTTGGGTGTGGAAAACAAGCTCCCCTTTGTTGATGTAGATATCCAGGCTCTAAATAGGGAATACCAAACCAGCGTTCACCGTAAACCTACCGATTGGGTCAGGTTCCTGAACACTGGAAGTGAGTCCCTGGAGAGGTACAAATTATGCGTTATCACAGCCTTCCTGAGTCATGTTTACAAGAACGGTTCAGCGTCGCACAGCTTCCACGAAAAAATCACCAGATGTGTTCCTCCAAACCTGAATGATTAATCACAGCTAACAACAACCTGGAACGGTTTATCGAGTTTTCTAAAAAAAAAAACCAGATGTCTCCTGCCTATCGAACATGTAAAGGGGAGGTGACACGAGATACAGGAGAGATGACAGGAGATACAAAAGAGATGCCACGAGATACATAGATACAGGAAAGATGGCGAGAGGAAAATGTAACTGACATGAGATACATGAAAAGTGACACGAGCATAGGAAAGATGACACAAGATACAGATGTGACTTAAAGTGGAGAAGTTACAAGAGGTATACGAAAGGTGACAGGAGATAGAGGAGAGATGACACGAGATGCAAGAGAGGTGACATAAAGTAAAGGAGAGGTTACAAGAGATATGCAAAACGTGACACAAGATAGAGGAGAGATGACACGATATATGGAGGAGTGTAGGAACGAGGAAGTGAAAAAAAAGGTAGAGAGCGAATAATGTACGACAGATCAAGATCAAAGGTCAAATAGACGGGATCATTATTCCCACAGCTTCACACACACACACACACACACACACACACACACACACACACACACACACACACACACACACACACACTCACACACACTCGCACATACCAGAGTCGAAAACTCTGTCATATGCAAAGATATTTATGTTAATGCACGGAGTGTATATAACATTGTTACAGAGTTAGAGACCATTGCTCTGGAAGAAAATTATCATATGATTAGTATTTCTTATCTCAATATTAGTGATTTCATTGAGGAATACAACATTTCTGGATACATCCTATATGTGAGCGTTACAAGAAATAAGCTGCCATGTCTTGTTCTTCGTTCAAGGTCTTCTTCATCCTGTACTGAAAAATGTTGAAAAAATCGACTCCATCTTTAATGAAATTATTGAAAAGTTTCGTAAGAAAATAACAGTGGTATTAGTCTACAGGCTCCCAGAACAAACACCAGAGGTAGACGACGGAGTTTGTGATCAACTGCCATACATTTACAACGAATAAGAGTCGATGACAGTGCAAGATTGTAGCAGACCACTTCGAAGTTTTGGAGAATCTCTCTCACGCAGTACCAGACGTGAGCTATATGCAAGGTTGCCTGTTAGTGCCATAATACAACTAGTTGAGAAACCTACTCGTGAATGGCACGTATTTGATTTAGTTCTGGCTAGATAGAGTTGCAGATTTCATTCATAAGGTTGAAGTTAGAGAAAAGTTTAGAACAGATGATCACCAGCAAATCACTTTTGAGGTAAATTTCCACATTGCCTGTAAACCTGTAAACATACCGGATGTTAGACTTACAAATTGCAATGATCTTCGCATTGCTCTTAAGTCAAATCTGGGATGACATTAGTAATGAAGAAGACATGGATGTACTCAGGAAGATCTTCGATAAAACTTTTAAAGTAAATGTAGGAACATACGTGGCGACAATGTGTATTAGACGAGCTTTTTTCCAAAGCGAGGCCGAAGTGGCGGAACGATGAGATACAGATGTGTCTCTTGTCTACGAAAGTAGCATTTCGGAAACTCTGACACGTATAACAACATCATAGAGCAACTGTGTGAATGTGAGTAGAGAAAATGAGAGACGAAGTAAACGTGAATATGAAGCGTTTGTTGCTGACAAAAGAAACCCTGAGTTTTATAATGATGTTATAATCATGTGGTCCATGGATTACGGAAAATGGTGTTCTGGTTCAAGACATCAAAGACATAACAAAGATTTCAAATGATTTTGGTTTGTATTCTTTTGTTTTTGATTTTTGTTTTGCATTTTTATATAAACACAGTCTGAGATGCATTTCATGTCCTGATTGTGGTTTCATTGCTGAGAAGGGAGAACATGTTGCAACATGATGACATAAATGATGAAGATATATGATCACTGAAATAAAAGTAGATATAACGGAAGACCGAGATAAGGTTTATCTGAGGACGATGGAGGACGGAAAATTAAGATAGAGGAACCCTCGATTGCTCTTTTTCGAAGTTCATTTGCTACAAGAAATGCTTCAGACGAATGGAAATATGACAATGTAACAGAGTCAAAAATGGTAAAAGATCACAGCCTAGGAATTATCGTCCAATTATCTTAATATCTTTTAGTTGGTAAGTTTATGGAGACCATCCTTCGCTACACTATACCACTGTCAACCATTAAGGACAACCCCATGATGAACGGTTCTCAGCGTGGTTGCCACACAGTCGCTCATGGTTGCCAAATCTACTTGATCTTCATAATAATATCATCATCATCATGTGATATAAGAGAAGCACTGCATGTCATCTAATAAGATTTTCAAAAAGTTTTCGATATAATTCTACAACAAAGATTAAAACTAACGTTAAGTTACGTGGTATGTATGGGGTTGTACTAACGTTAAGTTACGTGGTATGTATGGGGTTGTACTAACGTGAAGTTACGTGGTATGTATGGGGTTGTACTAACGTTAAGTTACGTGGTATGTATGGGGTTGTACTAACGTTAAGTTACGTGGTATGTATGGGGTTGTACTAACGTTAAGTCACGTGGTATGTATGGGGTTGTACTAACGTTAAGTCACGTGGTATGTATGGGGTTGTACTAACGTTAAGTTACGTGGTATGTATGGGGTTGTACTAACGTTAAGTTACGTGGTATGTATGGGGTTGTACTAACGTTAAGTCACGTGGTATGTATGGGGTTGTACTAACGTTAAGTTACGTGGTATGTATGGGGTTGTACTAACGTTAAGTTACGTGGTATGTATGGGGTTGTACTAATGTGAAGTTACGTGGTATGTATGGGGTTGTACTTCTGTGGTCAGGAAATTGATTGACTGGTCGTATACAAGGAGCAACGATGATTGGCCGAGCCTCTTAACCTCAGTTAACTAACCAGAGGTCACTTACATATTGCTGTAGCTGGTGTTACTTGTCATGCTTTCCTTTATCTCGTGTCACCTCTCCTGTATCTCGTGTCACCTCTCCTGTATCTCGTGCCACCTCTCCTGTGTCTCGTATCACCTCTCCTGTATCTCGTGTCACCTCTCCTGTATCTCGTGCCACCTCTCCTGTATCTCGTGCCACCTCTCCTGTGTCTCGTGTCACCTCTCCTGTATCTCGTGTCACCTCTCCTGTATCTCGTGCCACCTCTCCTGTGTCTCGTATCACCTCTCCTGTATCTCGTGTCACCTCTCCTGTGTCTCGTGTCACCTCTCCTGTGTCTCGTGTCACCTCTCCTGTGTCTCGTATCACCTCTCTTATATGTTGAGTCACTTCTCCATCTCGCGTAACATCTGTATTTTGAGTCAACTCTCTTATATCTTGTGTTTCACTTCCTCTATATCTCAAGACACATCTTTTGTATCTCTTGTCGATTCTCCTGTATCTGAAATCACCTCTCCGTATCTCGTGCCACTTTTTCTGCGTATTTTGTTATCTCTCTTGTATCTCGTGTTATCTCTCTTGTATCTCGAACCACTTCTCCTTGTCCTGTCTCACGTCTCCTGTATCTCATGTCACCTCTCTTATAAATTGAATCACCTCTCCTGTATCATGTGTCTCCTCTTCTGTATTCGTGCCGTGTCACATTTATATAGTATCACATATCCTGTATCTCGTGTCATCCCTCCTGCTCCTAGTCTCACCTCTATTACATCTCGAGTCACATCTGTGACTCATGTCATCTCTTCTGTGTCTCGCGTCACGTGTCGCTTACTTCCTGCCACGTCTCTTGTATCTCGAGTCACCTCTTATATATCCTGTGTCACCTCTTGTCTATATCATGTCATCTCCTGAATCTTGACTCACCTCTTCTGTATCTCGTGTCATATCTCGTCGATTTCGCGTCACCTCTCCTGTATCTCGTGTTACATTTCGTATGTAGAGTCTCAGCTCCTGCATATCTTGCCAGTTTTCCTGTATTTAGAGCTACCTCTTTCTCTCTAGTGTCATCTCTCTTGTACCTTGAGTCGCCCTTCCTGTATATCGTGTCACTTCTGCTGTATCCCGTGTCACCTTTTCCTTGTCTCTAGCCACCTCTAATATATTCCATACCACCTTTTTTCTATCTCTTGTCACCTCTCTTGTATCCAGAGTCACATCCCTGTATCTCATGTCACCTCTCCTGTATCTAAAGTCACATTCCTGTATCTCATGTCACCTCTCCTGTATCTAAAGTCACATCCCTGTATCTCATGTCACATCCCCTGTATCTAAAGTCACATCCCTGTATCTCATGTCACCTCTCCTGTATCTAAAGTCACATCCCTGTATCTCATGTTACCTCTTCTGTATCTAAAGTCACATCCCTGTATCTCATGTCACATCCCCTGTATCTAAAGTCACATCCCTGTATCTCATGTCACCTCTCCTGTATCTAAAGTCACATTCCTGTATCTAATGTTACCTCTCCTGTATCTGAAGTCACATTCCTGCATCTCATGTCACATCCCCTGCCTGTATCTAAAGTCACATTCCTGTATCTCATGTCACATCTCCTGTATCTAAAGTCACATCCCTGTATCTCATGTCACCTCTCCTGTATCTAAAGTCACATTCCTGTATCTCATGTTACCTCTCCTGTATCTAAAGTCACATTCCTGTATCTCATGTCACCTCTCCTGTATCTAGAGTCACATCCCTGAATCTCATGTCACCTCTCCTGTATCTAAAGTCACATCCCTGTATCTCATGTCACCTCTCCTGTATCTAGAGTCACATCCCCTGTGTCTCGTGTCACCTCCACTGTATTACCTGTCACGTCTCATATATGTTGAATTACCTCGCATGTGTCTCGTTTCACGTCTCGTCTGCCTCATGTCACTCCCTTGTATCTCTTACCATCTTTCTTTTGTCTCGTATCACCCTTTTTGTATCTCGAGTTACATCTGTATCTTGTTCCATTTGTCCTTCATTTCGTCACCCCTCTATCTCGTATCATCTCTCCTGTCTCTCGTGTCACTTAAGTATCTTGTGTCACCTCTCCTGTAACTAGAGTCACCTCTTCTGTATCTCGTGTCACATCTGTATCTAGAGTTACCTTCTCTATATCTCATGTCACTTCTTCTTTGTCTCATTTCATCTCTTTTGTATTGAGTTATCTCTACTGTATTTCCTGTCGTGTCTCGTCTCTCTTGTCACCCACCACTCCTGCATCTCGTGTCACTTATCCTGTATCTTGTTTCGTCTCGCTTGTATCTCGAGCGACCTATTCTGTTTTTTGTGTCACTTGTCCTCTGTCTCGTTAACTCTCTTTTGTCTCGTGTTATCTCTCCTGTATCTTTTCTCACTTCTCTGATACGTATCACCACCCCATTATCTCGTGTCACTATTCATGTATCTGGAGTAGCCTCTCCTGTATCTCGTGTAATCCATCTCCTTTGTGTCTCGATTCACCTCTCCTGTATCCCGTGTCATTTGTCGTCTATCTCCTATCATCTCTTTTTTATTTCGTGTCATATCTCCACATCTCGTGTCACATTTGTATCTCGAGTCACCTTTCCTGTATATCGCGTCACCTCTTGAATTCTCGTGTCATCCCTAACCTAACTCTTGTCTGTCTATCTCCTGTATTTCGAATCACCCTTCTGTATCACATGTCAACCCTCTTCTATCTTGTGTTGCTTTGATATCTCGTGTAACTTCTCTTTCTCGTGCCAGCTGTCATGTACCTCAAGCCTTCTCTCCTTTATCTCGTGTCATCTCCTCTATCTTGTGTCATCTCCCCTGTATCTCGAGTCGCCTCTCATGTACCATGTCACCTCTGTTTCTATGTAATGCCACCTCTCCTCTATCTCAACTCACCTCTCTCTCCTCGTGTCACGTCTCGTCTACCTCGTGTCACCTTCCCTGTATCTCGTGTTACATCTCGTATTTGGAGTCACATCTATATCTCTTGTCAACTCTCCTGTATGTTGAGCTACATCATTATTTCTAGTGTCACTTCTCCTGCATCATGAGTCACTTCGTCTGTATCTCGTGTCACCTTTCCTTTATGTCTAGCCATCTTTTATATAACCTATGTCACCTTTATATCTCGTGTCACCTCTCCTGTATCTAGAGTCTTATCCCCTGTGTCTCGTGTCACCTCATCTGTATCTAGAGTCACATCCCCTGTTTCTCGTGTCACTTCTCCTATATCTAGAGACACATCCCCTGCATCCCGTATCATCTCTCCTGTGTCTAGAGTCACATCCCCTGTATCTTTTGTCACCTCTCCTGTATCTAGAGATACATCCCCTGTATCTCGTGTCACCTCTCCTGCATCTAGAGATACATCTCCTGTATCTCGTGTCACCTCTCCTGTATCTAGAGTCAAATCCCCTGTATCTTGTGTCACCTCTCCTGTATCTAGAGTCATATTCCCTGTATTTCGTGTCACCTGTCCTGTATTTTGTGTCTGGTGTCCCCTGTGTCTCGTGTCATCTCTAATGTATCTAGTCATATCCCCTGTGTCTCGTGTCACCTTTCCTGTATCTAGAGATACATCCCCTGTGTCTCGTGTCACCTCTTCGTTATCTACTCACATCCCCTGTGTCTCGTGTCACCTTTCCTTTATCTAAAGTCACAACCCTGTGTCTCGTGTCCCTTCTCCTGTATCTAGAGGAACATTCCCTGTGTCTCGTGTCACCTCTCCTGTATCTAGAGACACATCTCCTGTGTCTCGTGTCACCTCTCCTGTATCTAGAGTCACATCTGTATCTCGTGTCACCTCTCCTGTATCTAGAGTCACATCCCCTGTATCTCGTGTCACCTCTCCTGTATCTAGAGTCACATCCCCTGTATCTCGTGTCACCTCTCCTCAGTCTTGTGTCATCTACTCTGTAACTCGTATCACCTTTCCCGTATCTCGAGTCACATCTGCATTTCATTTGTCCTTAATCTCGTCTCATCTCTATCCCGTATTATCTCTCCTGTCTCTCGTGTCATTTCAGTCACCTCTTATCTACCACGTGTCACCTCTCCCGTTTCTTGGGTACCTCTCCTGAATCATTTGTCACCTCTTTTTAACCTTGAGTCACCTAGCCTGCATCTCGAATCACCTATCCTGTCTCGTCCATCTCACGTCACCTCTTCTGCATCTTGTGACACCTTTCCCGTATCTCGTGTCATCTTTCTTGTATCTCAAGTCACCTCTCGTGTATTTTGTGTCACTTCCATATCTCTAATCACCTCTCGTCTATCTCGTGTCGTCTTTCCCTAATCTCTAGTCATCTCTCTTGTAACCGTGTCACTTTTTCTGTCTCGTGTCACATCCCCGTATCTCATACCACCTCTCCTCTATCTTGTGTCCTCCATCTCTCCTGTAGCTTGTATCACCTTTTCTGCATCTCGTTTCACCTCTTTTGTAGTCCATCTCATGTCACTCCCCTGTATCTTTTGTCATCTTTTATGTATCTTGTATCACCTCTCGTGTATCTCGTTCCTCTTGTCCTCTATCTCGTCATTTTTGCCTTTCCTGTATCTAGGGTCACCCTTTCTGTATCTCTTGTCAGCTCTTTTCTATTTCGTGTCACCTTTCCTGTATCTCAGGTCACCTCTCCTATATCTTGTGTCACCTTTTGTCTATCTTGTGTCATCTCTCTGATATCTCGAGTCACCTTCATCTCATGTCACCTCTTCTGTATCTCATATCACCTCTTTTCTATCTCATGTCACTTCTAATGTATCTCGGGCCACCAATCTTGTATCTTTATTCTATCTCGCATCACCTTTCTTGTAACTCGTGTCACCTCTCCTGTATCTCACGTCACCTCTCCTGTATCTCGAATCATGTCTCTATCTCGCGCACACCTCCTGTACCTCGAGTCACCTTTCCTGTATCTCGTATCACCTTTTCTGCCTCTGTTGTCACCTCTCTTGTATCTAGAGTCACCCATACTGTATCTCTGGTCATGTCTTCTATAACTCGTGCGTCTCATCTAGTATCAACTCTCCTGGTTCTTGTTTCATCTTTCTCTTATCTCGTCTCACCTCTCCTGTATCTGGTGTCACCTTTCCTCTATTTCATGTCACTTCTCTTCTTTCTCGTGTTACCTTTCATGTATCTCGATTCACATCTATATCTCGTGTCACTCCTATATCCCTTGTCACCTCTCGTCTATTTCTTCTCACTTCTCTTTTATCTCATGTCACTTCTCCTGTATCCCGTGTCACCTCTCTTCCATCTTGAGCCACCTTTCCTATATGTCTCGTCACGTCTCGTTTATCTCTCATCACTTCTCCTGTATCTCTTGTCGCTTCTCCACCTCTCTTGCGTCTCGAGTCACCACTCCTGGATCTCGTGCCACCTCTTCTGTAACTAGAGGCACCTATTCCTGTTTCTTGCGTCACAAATCCTGTATATCGTATCACCTCTCCTGTATCTTGTGTCACCTCTCCTGTATCTTGCGTCGCCTCTCCTGCATCTTGTGTCACCTCTTCTGTATCTTGTGTCACCTCTCCCGTATCTTGCGTCGCCTCTCCTGCATCTTGTGTCACCTCTTCTGTATCTTGTGTCACCTCTCCTGTATCTTGTGCCACCTCTCCTGTATCTTGTGTCACCTTTTCTGTATCTTGTGTCACCTCTCCTGTATCGTGTGTCACCTCTCCTGTATCTTGTGTCACCTCTCCTGTATCTTGTGTCACCTCTCCTGATTCTTGTGTCACCTCTCCTGTATCTTGCGTCGCCTCTCCTGCATCTTGTGTCACCTCTCCTGTATCTTGTGTCACCTCTCCTGTATCTTGTGTCACCTCTCCTGTGTCTTGCGTCGCCTCTCCTGCATCTTGTGTCACCTCTCCTGTATCTTGTGTCACCTCTTCTGTATCTTGTGTCACCTCTCATTTATCTTGTGTCACCTCTCCTGTATCTTGTGTCACCTCTTCTGTATCTTGTGTCACCTCTTCTGATCTTGTGTCACCTCTCCTGTATCTTGTGTCACCTCTCCTGAATCTTGTGTCACCTCTTCTGTATCTTGTGTCACCTCTCTGTATCTTGTGTCACCTCTCCTGTATCTTGTGTCACCTCTCCTGTATCTTGTGTCACCTCTCCTGTATCTTGTGTCACCTCTTCTGTATCTTGTGTCACCTCTCCTGTATCTTGTGTCACCTCTCCTGTATCTTGTGTCACCTCTTCTGTATCTTGTGTCACCTCTCCTGTATCTTGTGTCACCTCTCCTGTATCTTGTGTCACCTCTCCTGTATCTTGTGTCACCTCTCCTGTATCTTGTGTCATTTCTTCTGTATCTTGTGTCACCTCTCCTGTATCTTGTGGCACCTCTTCTGTATCTTGTGTCACCTCTCCAATATCTTGTGGCACCTCTCCTGTATCTTGTGTCATCTCTTCTGCATCTCGAGTCACATGACCCACATCTCGAGTCACCTCTCCCGTATCTCATACCACTTCTGCATCCCGGGTCACTTCTATATCTCGTGTCACTTCTTCTGTCTCTCCTGTCACTTCTTCTGTCTCTCCTGTCACTTCTGTCTCTCTGGTCACTTCTTCTTTGTCTTGATGCAACTCTCCTAAATCTCGTGTAATTTCTCACCTGTTTAGTTAACTACCTAACCACACCACGTTGTCACCTAATCTAACGTCGTAACGTTGTTCAACGTTACTGTGACATAGACACGTGTTATCATCTGAGGTCAACCACTGGGTGGGTGACGTGGCTCATGCAACACCATCAACCAAACACCCACACGCAACCACCTCCTCTCACACTGACCCGAGAATTAGCGATTACTAACTTTCGCAGTACCTTAAATGGGGTCAAGCATTTCTTTTCCCCCGTGTGGCTTAATCATTTAACGTATTTCTCCTGCGTAGAAATAAATCTTTAGGACTTTAGCCTTCTTCCTCTGTGTTAATACAACAGGTAATGACAGATTAACCACCTCAGTAAAACGTATATAAAACCCCCCCACTTAGTAATCATTCTTCAGAACACTTCAAAGACCAACTTAATTATATACACTTAAGTTTATTTAATGTATGTACAGGATTCTGGCTTCGTGACCAAGTAATCGATGGCCAGTCATCTAATGATGTAAACATGATGTTTGTTTTGGTGGGGACTGAACCTCTTGCAATGAGATATGAACCTACCGTTGTGAGATATGAACCCCGTAGCGAAATATGAACCTACCATTGTGAGATATGAACCCCGTAGCGAAATATGAACCTACCATTGTGAGATATGAACCCCGTAGCGAAATATGAACCTACCATTGTGAGATATGAACCTTCCGATGTGAAATAGGAACCTCAGTAGTAACATATGAACCTAACATATTGGTAAGTGTGAACCTTCCATGGTGGATGTGAACCTCCTATGGTAGATGTGAACCTCCCGTGGTGGGTGTGAGCCTCCTATGGTAGATGTGAACCTCCCGTGGTGGGTGAGATCCTTCGCTGTGGGTTGAACCTTCCAACGGTGGGTGTGATCTCCCTGTGGTGGGTGTGAGCCTCCCGTATTGGGTGTAAACCTT
The DNA here is from genome assembly GCF_036320965.1 of Panulirus ornatus. NCBI lineage: Eukaryota > Metazoa > Arthropoda > Malacostraca > Decapoda > Palinuridae > Panulirus > Panulirus ornatus. The sequence continues at coordinate 17,093,209 of NC_092238.1, forward strand.
CCGTGGTGAGTGTGAGCCTCCCATGTTGGGTGTGAACCTCCCGTGGTAGGTCTGAATCTCCCATGGTGGGTATGAACTTCCCATGGTGCGTGTGAACCTACCGTAGTGAGTGTGAGCCTCACGTGGTGGATGTGAACTTCCCGTGTTGGGATTTGGTCCTTCCCATAGTGGGATATGATCTTCCCACGTAAGGTGTGAACCTCCCGTATTGGGATGTGATCTTTCCTTATTGGATATGAACCTTCCCATAGTGGGTTTGAACCTTCCATGGTTGAATGAGCCTTCAGGTCTGGTATGTGGTGGGATATGAACCTCTCGTGATGAGATGTGAACCTCTAATAGTCTGGTGTGAACCTCCCATAGAAAAACGAGATCCTCCGTAATGGCATATGAACCTCCTGTGATGGGACGTGAGCCTCTTGTGGTGTGTATGAATGTAAACCTCTCGTGATGGGATCTGAACCTCCCGCGGTGAGTGTGAATATTCACTGTTGCGTGTGAAACTCCCATGATGAGACTTGAACCTCCCGTAATTGGATGTTAAGTCTCCTGTGATGAGATATGAACCTCTCTGGGTGGGTGTGATTTTTGTAAACCTCCCTTGGTAGGTTTGAACCACCTGTGATTGTTGTAAACCTCCCTTGGTGGGTTTGAACCATGTGATTGTTGTAAACATCCCCTGGTGGGTTTGAACCACCTGTGATTGTTGTAAACCTCCCTTGGTGGGTTTGAACCACCTGTGAAAGTTGTAATCCCCCTTGGTGGGTTTGAACTATCTGTGATTGTTGTAAACCTCCCTTGGTGGGTTTGAACCATCTGTGATTGTTGTAAACCTCCACTGGTGGGTTTGAACCATCTGTGATTGTTGTAAACTCCCTTGGTTGGTTTGAACCACCTGTGAACGTTGTAAACCCCCTTGGTGGGTTTGAACCATCTGTGATTGTTGTAAACCTCCACTGGTGGGTTTGAACCATCTGTGATTGTTGTAAACCTCCCTTGGTGGGTTTGAGCCTCCTGTGATTGTTGTAAACTCCCTTGGAGGGTTTGAACCACCTGTAATTATTGTAAACCTCCACTGGTGGGTTTGAACCACCTGTGAACGTTGTAAACCCCCTTGGTGGGTTTGAACCATCTGTAATTGTTGTAAACCTCCCTTGGTGGGTTTGAACCACCTGTGATTGTTGTAAACCTCCACTGGTTGGTTTGAACCATCTGTGATTGTTGTAAACCTCCACTGGTGGGTTTGAACCATCTGTGATTGTTGTAAACCTCCCTTGGTGGGTTTGAACCATCTGTGATTGTTGTAAACCTCCACTGGTGGGTTTGAACCACCTGTGATTGTTGTAAACTCCCTTGGTTGGTTTGAACCATCTGTGATTATTGTAAACCTCCACTGGTGGGTTTGAACCACCTGTGATTGTTGTAAACCTCCACTGGTGGGTTTGAACCATCTGTGATTATTGTAAACCTCTACTGGTGGGTTTGAACCACCTGTGAACGTTGTAAACCCCCTTGGTGGGTTTGAACCATCTGTGATTGTTGTAAACCTCCCTTGGTGGGTTTGAACCACCTGTGATTGTTGTAAACCTCCACTGGTGGGTTTGAGCCTTCTGTGATTGTTGTAAACTCCCTTGGTGGGTTTGAACCATCTGTGATTGTTGTAAACCTCCACTGGTGGGTTTGAACCATCTGTGATTATTGTAAACCTCCACTGGTGGGTTTGAACCACCTGTGATTGTTGTAAACCTCTGCTGGTGGGATATGAGCGTCCCATCTGGTTGTCATTCTAACCTAACCTTGGTGGGATGTAGACCTCCTGTGTTGGAATATGAGCCTCCGGTTGGGGATGAGAACCTTCTGTCGTGGGATGTGAACCTTTGATGGTGGGATGTGAACCTCTCTTGGTAGGGCGTGAATCTTCTGTATTGTGGTGTAAACTTCCAGTGTTGTATGTGAGCCTTACATGGAAGGATGCTAACATTCTGTTGTGGGTTATGAACCACCTACTTTGGTGGTTGTGAATCTTAAATGGTGGGATGTGAGCCTCTCGTGGTTGTAAGTAAACCTCCCGTGGTTGGTTAAGAACCTCACGTGGTGAGATGTAAGCCTCCCGTTTTGGGATGTGAACCTTCCGTGGTGGGTAGGTGTGAACAGTGCGTGGTGGGCGTGAACCTTCCGTGGTGGGCGTGAACCTTCCGTGGTGAGAGTGAACCTTCCGTGGTGGGCGTGAACCTTCCATAGTGGGCGTGAACCTTCCGTGGTGGGCGTGAACCTTCCGTGGTGGGCGTGAACCTACCGTATTGGGTGTGAACCTCACGTACTGGATGTAAACCTGCTGTGGTGGATATGAGCATTCCGTATTAGATGTAAACCTCTCGTTTTGAGTATGAACCTACCGTGTTGGATGTGAACTCACCGTATTGGCTGTAAATCTCCCGTGTTGGATGTTAGCCTACCGTGTTGTGTGTGAACCTCCCATGTTGTACGTGAACCTCCCATGTTGTGTGTGAATATCCCGTGTTGTGTGTGAACCTCCCATGTTGTGTGTGAATATCCCGTGTTGAATGTAAACCTACTGCCTTGGATGTGACCCTATCGTGTTGTGTGTGAACCTCCCATGTTGGATGTCAACTTTCCGTGTTGGGTGTTGGGTGGGGAGACAGCCTTTGTACTGGTCTATTCTTACCTTATGATCTCAGGAACTAGTAAAGTTGAAATATAGATAACTTAGACATGGACCAATGGGACTTGTTTTTTGTGTCTTTCCCATGCACTCCCACGTACGTCTGTCTCTCTACGGAGCGCTACCTGCTACACGAAGCTCAAGACGATATCTCGTCGTTGTGAATCGGTGGCGCTCTTCCTGCTGCCCTCACATCTTCAGCCATGATGTGCATGACAGCAGACAGTGGGCGCCACATGATGATGTGCATGACAGCAGACAGTGGGCGCCACATGATGTGCATGACAGCAGACAGTGGGCGCCACATGATGTGCATGACAGCAGACAGTGGGCGCCACATGATGTGCATGACAGCAGACAGTGGGCGCCACATGCCTGCCATTAGACATCTCGGTATGACAGTACGTTACGTTATAACCTTGGTAGTGATACAGGCTACTTTATGTGTTTACAATGTACGATACAAGCGTGTGGCACACTCTTAAGACGGTCGCTTGGCGGCTCTAGGTGTCAGCGAGGACTGGTGAAAGGCAGGAAAGAGAGAGGAACTGTTCCTGGGCGTGAGGTGGAGTTCACTGGTCCTCCAGCAATCGCTGTTCATCGGAGATTCATCGACTTCGAAAGTCATGGAGACTTCGAGTGACACTCGCGGCTCTGATAACGTCCGCGATTTTCTTTCTCTGAAATATCGCTGTTCACAGCTTGAGTAAAGAAACATTGAACCTCTGGACGCATCGGACCTGCTCGACTCATCGGGCCACTGAACACATCGGGCCACTAAACACATCGGGCCACTAGACACATCGGGCCACTGAATACATCGGGCCACTGGACACATCGGGCTACTGAACACATTGGGCCACTGGACACATTGGGCCACCGGACACATTGGGCCACTGAACACATCGGGCCACTTGACACATCGGGCCACTAGACACATCGGGCCACTGAATACATCGGGCCACTGGACACATCGGGCTACTGAACACATTGGGCCACTGGACACATTGGGCAACTGGACACATTGGGCCACTGAACACATCGGGCCACTGGATGCTTATGTCCAATAGCTGCATCGAGCCACAGGACGCGTTGGGCCATTGGACGCGTGGGGTCACAAGGTGTATCGGGGCAATAGACAAATCGGATGAAACGGACCAATTGACTTATCGGGTAACCAGACGTATCGTGCCACTAAATGCTTTGGGCCACTGGACACATCAGGTTAATGGACGCATTGGGCCATTGGACACATCGGGTCGATGCTCGCAACTGGTCACTGGAGGTATCAGGCCAATAGACACATCGGGTCATGGACCAATCGGGCTACTGAGCACATTAGACCACTAGGCGTATCGGGCCACGTATTGAGCCACTGGACGCATGGAGCCATATCAAGGCATCGGCGATATCGGGCCATTGGTTGTATCGAACCACTAGTCACATCGGGCCACTGAACACATTTGGTCAATAGACACATCAGACCGCTGGTGGCATCGGGCAACTGGGTGTATCGGGCCAATAGGCTCATCGGGCCACTGGATGTAACATGCCAGTGTACGTATCAGGCCAATGGACGCATCGAACCACTGGACGCATCGGGCTACTAGACGTATTGGGCCTCTGGACGCATCATGCCACTGGATGCATCGTGCTAGTGGAGGCATCATGCCACTGGATGCATCGTGCCAGTGGAGGCATCATGCCACTGGATGCATCGTGCCAGTGGAGGCATCATGCCACTGGATGCATCGTGCTAGTGGAGGCATCATGCCACTGGATGCATCGTGCTAGTGGAAGCATCAGGCCACTGGACGCATCGTGCTAGTGGAGGCATCAGGTCACTGAATGCATCGGATGAATGGATGCATTGGTTAACTGGATACACCGGGCCACTGGAGGTGTCGGGCCACTGGAGGTGTCGGGCCACTGGAGGTGTCGGGCCACTGGAGACATCGGGCCACTGGAGGTGTCGGGCCACTGGAGGTGTCGGGCCACTGGAGACATCGGGCCACTGGGGGCATCACGTTATTAAGGCCAATATGATCTTGATGAGCTCTTCAACATGTCTGACCCAGTGAACACGACGGAATGACCCTTGGGTTTGATGACCTGCTTCCTCACGTGACCTTTCATGATCAGGTGAAGCACCAGGTCATCATGGCCAAGGGTCGTACCGCCTTGTTGAAGGAAATAAATGGACCGCCGGTACACATCGCACCAGTGACAGTCATCGCCCATGACATATGTGACAGTCATCTTCCTTAACAGATCTGTTGCAGTCATCGCCCTTGACAGATCAACGACATTCATAGCCCTTGATATATCAGTGACAGTCATCGCTCTTGACAGGTCAGTGACAGTTATCGCTCTTGACAGATCGGCCTTGATGGATCAATGACGGTTATCGACCTTGACAGATCAGTGAAAGTCATCGGCCTTGGCTGATCAGTGACTCTCATCTTCCCTTGACAGATCAGTGACATAGGCTGATCAGACTCTCCTCTCCTTGACAGATCAGTGACATACACTGCTATTGACAGATCGGTGACAGTTATAGCCCTTGACAGATTATTGGCAGTCATCGTCCTTGACAGATCACTGACGGTCATCGATCTTGCCATGTCAGTGACAATCATCTCTCTTGACTGGTCAGTGACAGTCATTACCCTTGACAGATCTATGACAGTCGTCGCTCTTCATAAATCAGTGACAGTCATCCCTTGACAGATCAGTGACAGTCATCGCCCTTGACTGATCGTAGAGCGATCTTGACGACTGGACAGAAACTTTCACAGAGACCACCGGAGGTGACCACTGGAGGTGACCACTGGATGTAACGTATGGTATAAACATTTGAGTAATTCTCAGTCATGAAGAGAAAGACCACGGGAGGTGACCACTGGAGGTGACCACTGGAGGTGACCATTGGCTGTAACGTATGGTATAAACATTCGAGTAATTCTCACTCATAGAGAGCACGCAAGGGTGAAGTTTTGACCGATGACGGTGCAATGATCAACCACTGATTTACCACTGTTGGTGACGTAGATGGATTAACACCGGTGAACTAATGACCAGTTGATGGATACCACTGGGTATATAACCAATGGACAGAGACCACTAGCGATATAACCAATAATCTATGTGTAGATACCACTGGGGATGTCGCCATGGAATATACAACTGGGGATATGACCACTGGAGAGATACCCCTGGGGAGGTCACTACTGGATAGATATCACTGGGTATATGACCACTGGAGAGATCCCACTGGGATTTCATCATTGGATAGGTACCACCGGGGACATAACCACTGGGCAGATATTATTGGGGACATAACCACTAGGTAGATACTATTGGGGATATAACCACTGGATAGATACCAGTAGGGATAAAACCACTGGATAAATACTACTGGAGATTTAAACACAAGATAGATACCACCGGGGATAATCATTGGATAGACACCACTGGGGTAACCACTAGATAGATACCAATGGGGATGTAACCAATGGATAGATAATGAGAATATAACCATTGGATAGATAATGACGTAGATGTAAACAATGGTTACATACCACTGGGTATGTAACCAGTGGATACATACTACTGGGGATATTGCTACAGGATAGATATCATTAGGGATGTCACCAGTGGATAAACAACAGGAAGGAAGTCATTAAAGAATTACTTTTCACCTATGGGTCACCCACTGGAGATATCACCCACTGGAGAGGTCACCCACTGGAGATATCACCCACTGGAGAGGTCACCCACTGGAGATATCACCCACTGGAGAGGTCACCCACTGGAGATATCACCCACTGGAGAGGTCACCCACTGGAGATATCACCCACTGGAGAGATCACCTACTGAAGAGATCACTCACTGGAGAGATCACCCACTGGAGATATCACCCACTGGAGAGATCACCCACTGGAGAGATCACCCACTGGAGAGATTACCAACTGGAGATATCACCCACTGGAGAGGTCACCTACTGGAGAGATCACCCACTGGAGAGATCACCCACTGGAGATATCACCCACTGGAGATATCACCCACTGGAGAGATCACCCACTGAAGAGATCACTCACTGGAGAGATCCCCCACTGGAGAGATCACCAACTGGAGATATCACCCACTGGAGAGATCACCAACTGGAGAGATCACCCACTGGAGAGATCACCCACTGGAGAGATCACCAACTGGAGATATCACCCACTGGAGAGATCACCCACTGGAGAGATCACCCACTGGAGATATCACCCACTGGAGAGATCACCCACTGGAGATATCACCCACTGGAGAGATCATCCACTGGAGAGATCATCCATTGGAGAGATCACCCACTGGAGAGATCACCCACTGGAGAGATCACCCACTGGAAAGATCACCCACAAGAGAGATCACCAACTGGAGATATCACCCACTGGAGAGATCACCCACTGGAGATATCACCCACTGGAGAGATCACCCACTGGAGAGATCACCCACTGGAGAGATCACCAACTGGAGATATCACCCACTGGAGAGATCACCCACTGGAGAGATCACCCACTGGAGATATCACCCACTAGAGAGATCACCCACTGGAGAGGTCACCCACTGGAGATATCACCCACTAGAGAGATCACCCACTGGAGAGATCACCCACTGGAGAGATCACCCACTGGAGATATCACCCACTAGAGAGATCACCCACTGGAGATATCACTCACTGGAGAGATCACCCACTGGAGAGATCACCCACTGGAGAGATCACCCACTGGAGAGATCACCCACAGGAGAGATCACCCACTGGAGAGATCACCTACTGGAGAGATCACCCACGGGTCATGAGAACATTAGTTTGCATATTCTTTCCTCCATCGTTCAAAACACTACATAAGTGTCACTGGAACTCTCCAAACACGCACCCATTTTCTGTATTGCTTTAAATGATACCCATTTTCTACACTGCTTCGTAGCCTCTGCATTTCTTCATTGATTTCATGTCGTATGACGTGTACTGTGACGTGGTCGTGACATTAAGAAAATGTTGGTGAAGTGAGTTGGGATGGGCCGAATCTTCTCCCATGGTAATATTTCTTGAGAAAGTAACATTGCCTGCTTACTGCTACCTGGAGTGACACTTTGGAATGAGGCGCGTAGCGCTCACCGCACGACGAGGAACGACTTACGAATACTTTCCCAGAGACTTTGCCATGAGGCAAGGCTAGTGCTCACCGTCAACATATATATATATATATATATATATATATATATATATATATATATATATATATATATATATATATATATATATATATATATATATATATATATATATATATATATTTCTTTTCTTTCAAACTATTCGCCATTTCCCGCATTAGCGAGGTAGCGTTAAGAACAGATGACTGGGCCTTTGAGGGACTACCCTCACCTGGCCCAATTCTCTGTTCCTTCTTTTGGAAAAAAAAAAAAAAAAAAATATATATATATATAAAATATATATATATATATATATATATATATATATATATATATATATATATATATATATATATATATATATATATATATATATATATATATATTATCCCTGGGATAGGGGATTAAGAATACTTCCCACGTATTCCCTGCGTGTCGTAGAAGGCGACTAAAAGGGGAGGGAGCGGGGGTCTGGAAATCCTCCCCTCTCGTTTTTTTTTTTTTTTTTCCAAAAGAAGGAACAGAGGGGGCCAGGTGAGGATATTCCAAAAAAGGCCCAGTCCTCTGTCCTTAACGCTACCTCGCTAACGCGGGAAATGGCGAGTAGTTTAAAAATATATATATATATATATATATATATATATATATATATATATATATATATATATATATATATATATATATATAAATATATATATATATATATATATATATATATATATATATATATATATATATATATATATATATATATATATATATATATATATTTTTTTTTTTTTTATACTATTCGCCATTTCCCGCATTAGCGAGGTAGCGTTAAGAACAGAGGACTGGGCCTTAGAGGGAATATCCTCACCTGGCCCCCTTCTCTGTTCCTTCTTTTGGAAAAAAAAAAAAAAGAAAAAAAAAAAAAAACGAGAGGGGAGGATTTCCAGCCACCCGCTCCCTCCCCTTTTAGTCGCCTTCTACGACACGCAGGGAATACGTGGGAAGTATTCTTTCTCCCCTAACCCCAGGGATATATATATATATATATATATATATATATATATATATATATATATATATATATATATATATATATTTTTTTTTTTTTTTTTTTTTTTTTCATACTATTCGCCATTTCCCGCATTAGCGAGGTAGCGTTAAGAACAGAGGACTGGGCCTTTGAGGGAATATCCTCATATGGCCCCCTTCTCTGTTCCTTCTTTTGGAAAATTTAAAAAAAAAAAAAAAAAAAAAAAAAGAAAAAAAAAAAAAAAAAATATATATATATATATATATATATATATATATATATATATATATATATATATACATATATATAGATAGATAGATAGATAGAGAGAGAGAGAGAGAGAGAGAGAGAGAGAGAGAGAGAGAGAGAGAGAGAGAGAGAGAGAGAGAGAGAGAGAGAGAGAGAGAGAGAGAGAGAGAGAGAGAGAGAGAGTAGACAACAAAGTTAGTTACAGTTTCACAGTGATCGGTCTGACCTGGGTCACTTGGTCCCGGCGGACGTGTGGTAAGAGAGCGGCTGGTGTGTGTGTGTGTGTGGCTCCAGCCCGGGGTCGCCTGTTATATAATGTGGAGATCACAATGTTTATCTGGGATCAACAGTTCTCATAATAAAAAAACTGTCAGACTCAGAGTCATTGTGACAACACTGATTATAAATCACTGGTTAACAAAATTGTAACTTTTTTTTCTTTCGTTCCATGAACTAGAATAGGTGGACATTGTAGTACTGTTTACGATGGATTCGAACCTGTTTTCAGAACATTTCTATCATGCGTGGTTTTTTTTAAGTAACAGGTCAAACAAATTTGAAATAAGTGTATCATACTCATTCATCAATAACGCTGGTATTACACTTGATACACTTGCCTCTAAAATGTAGAAGTGTACGATTTTCGACTATATTTGGCCTCAGGAACATCCTTCCTTAGTGTCCAGCAGTAATCTGCCAACACAGAGGGGCTCCGCTTTCCTTGGTACCGATTTTCCATGTCCAAAATGTCCTGGTGAAATCTTTCGCCGTGTTCATCACTGACTGCCCTAAGATTTTCCGGGGAAATGTTTGAGTCTAAAATGGTGAGTTTTTAGACTCCTATTACCCCCCAGAGCTTTATATGAAGTCAATAGATCTTTAACAACATCACAGTAGTTTTCTGATCTGTTATTCTCCTCAGAAAGTCTTTGTAAACTCTCTTAAATGGCAGCCATGCAGTGTTTTCAACTTCATTTAGCTCTTCATCCAACTTTTCATCTGGAAGCAGTTTCCCTGATCTGTGGTCCTACGAACACACCTTCCTTGATCTTTGCATCATTAATTCTGGGGAATTTATTCCTCAAATGAGTGAATCCCTAGCCAGTTTTATCCATACCCTTGACGAAGTTCAACAACCCGAGCTGAACTGTGTAAAGGAGGCAGATACATTTTCTCTTGATCAACAAGAGGAGGACTAATTACTTTCTTCTTCCATGGAGTCAGTGATGTTCATTATGACCACACTTTACATAATGATCTTTCTCGTCCCGGTTGTCCCACTCACACAGGAAACAACAGAACCTCGTGTGACCAAGTTGCATTCCCAGTAAAAGTGCCACGACCTTTTGGTCACCACATACATTCCGGATGGGAAGTCATGCCAGGTGTGAGGCTGGACGGGAAGTCATGCCAGGTGTGAGGCCGGACGGGAAGCCATGCCAGGTGTGAGGCCGGACGGGAAGCCATGCCAGGTGTGAGGCTGGACGGGAAGTCATGCCAGGTGTGAGGCCGGACGGGAAGCCATGCCAGGTGTGAGGCTGGACGGGAAGTCATGCCAGGTGTGAGGCGGACGGGAAGTCATGCCAGGTGTGAGGCCGGACGGGAAGCCATGCCAGGTGTGAGGCTGGACGGGAAGTCATGCCAGGTGTGAGGCTGGACGGGAAGTCATGCCAGGTGTGAGGCTGGACGGGAAGTCATGCCAGGTGTGAGGCCGGACGGGAAGTCATGCCAGGTGTGAGGCCGGACGGGAAGCCATGCCGGGTGTGAGGCTGGAAGGAAAGTCATGCCAGGTGTGAAGCTGGACGGGAAGCCATGCCAGGTGTGAGGCTGGAAGGAAAGTCATGCCAGGTGTGAAGCTGGACGGGAAGTCATGCCGGGTGTGAGGCTGGACGGGAAATCATGTCAGGTGTGAAGCTGGACGGGAAGCCATGCCAGGTGTGAGGCCGGACGGGAAGCCATGCCAGGTGTGAGGCTGGAAGGAAAGTCATGCCAGGTGTGAAGCTGGACGGGAAGTCATGCCGGGTGTGAGGCTGGAAGGAAAGTCATGCCAGGTGTGAAGCTGGACGGGAAGCCATGCCAGGTGTGAGGCTGGAAGGAAAGTCATGCCAGGTGTGAAGCTGGACGGGAAGTCATGCCGGGTGTGAGGCTGGACGGGAAATCATGTCAGGTGTGAGGCTAGACGTAAAGTCATGTCAGGTGTGAGGCTGAACGGGAAGTCATGTCATGCGTGAAGGTTCCTGATGAAAACAATATGCGAGGAAGATGCATACAGTTTGTAGTGGAGTTGGTGAAACAGCTTCGTCAACGTATGACACACAATGTCCAAGTGTTATAGTCAAATTCATCGCTGAGTGCCAGTGAATGCCTGCAACCCACAAAGCCTGGAATACTGGAATTAACAAAGACATTTACTGATAACGAAGAAATTCTCGCAATGCATTGAGTTCTAGTGGAGGAAACTTCATCATTGATTGTGGGAACAGAACACTGGCGCTCTAGCACTCTGGGCTGAAAGAGCCTCGTCCAGGCATGCAACATGAGAACCAGCGGGAGTCTGGCTCTTGTGGGGGCTGGGTAAGATGACCCCCCCCCCCTCCAGCACCTCCTGATTTGTAGGAGGGCTTAATCTCAAACCACAACAACAGGAGAAAACCCCCTTCAGTGACCTCTCTGCGTTGGCTTAAGCTGTGCTGACATTGCCTCACACCAAGGCTGATGTAGAGCGGATCTTTAGTCATATAAACATCGTGAAATCAAACCTTCGAAATAGACTAAATATCAAAACCTTAGATGCAATACTAACTATCAAGTATGGACTAGGAAGACATGGAAACTGTTCGGGTCAAGATTTAATGTTACCAGAGCGCTTCATCTCCCAGGTTACCAGGTCATGTTGCCCCGTGTACACGGTAGTCAGGCACCATATAAGCATTGGCTCGTCACCTCCGCACTGGACAACCGCAGCAACATCTGAATAGTCGCTACGCCCTCCCCGACACCCCACACTTTGGTAACCCAGGCTTGTATCATGACACGTACATATGCTGAAGTTCTTATCATATCCAGTATCTGTGACTGAAACACACATATAAGAACATAAATACATCAAAGGTCACCATGAAATGAGCATAACGATTTATGATGATAAAAGTCTAATATAGAAAATAATTAAGACAATAAATCGTAGACTAACGATGATCCATACAACCACGTCCAGTCCCACACACGTCTTCGAGATTCTTGGTTTGGGAAATGATGTGAAGGTGATAAAACCTAGACTGAGGACAGTGACGCGGACGCTGTAACTGAGGTTATGACTGAATAAATAATGCCTGCATGATGATGGCTCCGGGTGAGTCAGTAATTGCTCAACCACCCAAACCAGAGGTAATTACCTGCACCTTCCGTGTTGATGTCTGGTGTTGTGGGTACTGAGGTCTGGTCTGCTAAGGCTATTTACTAAGGAGGGGCAGCAGGCTGATGGTAGGACGGACGGAGGGGCAGCAGGCTGATGATAGGACGGACGGAGGGCCAGCAGGTTGATGGGAGGACGGACGGGGGGGCAGCAAGCTGAGGAGAGGACGGACGGAGGGGCAGCAGGCTGACGGGAGGACGGACGGAGAGGCAGCAGGCTGATGGGAGGAAGGACGGAGGGGTAGCAGGTTGATGGAAGGACGGACGGAGGGGCAGCAGGCTGATGGAAGGACGGACGGAGGGGCAGCAGGCTGATGGGAGGAGGGACGGAGGGGCAGCAGGCTGATGGGAGGACGGACGGAGGGGCAGCAGGCTGTGTGGAGAAGGGACGGAGGGGCAGCAGGCTGATTGAGAGGGGAGTGGCAAACACAGCATCAAACTAGGGAGGAAAAATTTGGTTTCAGGAGCGGTAGATAATTTGTGGCTCAGTTATTCACATTGATGAGGGTGTGTGAGAATTACGCAGGGAAACAGAAGGCCTAGTATGTGGTACGTCTGGATCTGGGGAAACATATAAGGTTGATAGAGATGCTTTGTGGAAGGTGTTTCGAATATATGGTGTGAGAGGAAAGCTATCAGAAGCAATGACGAATTTTTATCAACAGAGTAAGGCGTATGTGCCAGAGAGTAGAGAGTGGCTCCACGTGAAGGTGGCTCTGCGGTAAGGGTATGTGATGTTACCATGGCCGTTTAATCTGCTTATGAAAGGCATGGTAAGTAAATGCAAGGGTCTTGGAGAACGGGGCAAGTACGCAGTTGGTTGGGGATGGGGTGGGGGGGGGGGCGGAAAGTCAGTTATTATTTGCTGATGTCACGGCGCTGGTGGCAGATCCGTAAGAGAAACTGCGGAGTTGGTATCTGTTTATAGGATGGTGTGTAAAAAGAGAAAGTTGAAGGTAAACGTTGATAAGATCAAGGATATAAGGTTCAATAGTGCATCAGAGACAGAATGGTAGAGGTATGAGAATGAATTGAGAAAATTTGGCGAAAATGAGGTGTTTTAGATATCTGGGAGTGGACACAGCAGCGAATGGAACCATGCAAGGAAAGCCGAGTCAGGGGCAAAGGTCCTAGGACCAGTGAGGAATTCGTAGAGAGAGAGAGATCATTATTTTCATTATCTAGTAGACGATAATACGTATGTTTGAAGGTATAGTAGTACCGATGATGTGGTATGGATACGTAGCTTGGGCTAGATATGAGAACGTACAGAATGAAGGAGAGGGGAGAAAGAATACTTCCCACGTATTCCCTGCGTGTCGTAGAAGGCGACTAAAAGGGGAGGGAGCAGGGGGCTGGAAATCCTCCCCTTCAGTTTTTACTTTTCTAAAAGAAGGAACAGAGAAGGGGGGCTGAGTGAGGATATATATAAATATATATATATATATATATATATATATATATATATATATATATATATATATATATATATATATAAATATCTTACCCCTGAGGATGGGGATAAAGAATACTTCCCACGCATTCCTCACGTGTCGTAGAAGGCGACTAAAGGGGACGGGAGCGGGGGGCTGGAAACCCTCCCCTCCTTGTATTTTAGATTTCTAAATGGGGAAACAGAAGGAGTCACGCGGGGAGTGCTCATCCTCCTCGAAGGCTCAGATTGGGGTGTCTAAATGTGTGTGGATGTAACCAAGATGAGAAAAAAGGAGAGATTGGTCGTATGTTTGAGGAAAGGAACCTGGATGTTTTAGCTCTAAGTGAAACGAAGCTCAAGGGTAAAGGGGAAGAGTGGTTTGGGAATGTCTTGGGAGTAAAGTCAGTGGTTAGTGAGAGCACAAGGGCAAGGGAACGAGTAGCACCACTTCTGAAACAGGAGTGGTGGGAGTATGTGATAGAGTGTAAGAAAGTATACTCTAGATTGATACTGGTAAAACTGAAAGTGGATGGAGAGAGATGGTTGATTATTGGTGCATATGCACCTGGGCATGAGAAGAAAGATCATGGAAGGCAAGTGTTTTGGGAGCAGCTGAGTGAGTGTGTTACTAGTTTTGATGAACAAGACCGGGTTATAGTGATGGGTGATTTGAATGCAAAGGTGAGTAATGTGGCAGTTGAGGGAATGATTGTTGTACATGGGGTGTTCAGTGTTGTAAATGGAAATGGTGAGGAGCTTGTAGATTTATGTGCTGAAAAAGGACTGGTGACTGGGAATAACTGGTTTAAAAAGAGAGATACACATAGGTATACGTATGTAAGCAGGAGAGATGGCCAGAGAGCGTTATTGGATTAGGTGTTTAATGATAGGCGCGCGAAAGAGAGACTTTTGGATGTTGATATGCTGAGAGGTGCAACTGGAGGGATGTCTGATCATTATCTTGTGGAGGCGAAGGTGAAGATTTGTAGGGGGTTTTCAGAAAAGAAGGGAGAATGTTGGGGTGAAGAGAGTGGTGAGAGTAAGTGAGCTTGGGAAGGAGACTTGTGTGAGGAAGTACCAGGAGAGACTGAGTACATAATGGAAAAAGGTGAGAACAAAGGAGGTAAGGGGAGTGGGGGAAGAATGGGATGTATTCAGGGAGCAGGGATAGCTTATACAAAAGGTACTTGTGGTATGAGAAGTGTGGGAGGTGGGCAGATTAGAAAGGGTAGTGAGTGGTGGGATGAAGAATTAAGATTATTAGTGAAAGAGAAGAGAGAGGCATTTGGACGATTTTTGCAAGGAAATAATGAAAATGAGTGGGAGATGCATAAAAGAAAGAGGCAGAAGATCAAGAGAAAGGTGCAAGAGGTGAAAAAGAGGGCAAATGAGAGTTGGGGTGAGAGAGTCATTAAATTATAGGGAGAATAAAATGATGTTTTGGAAGGAGGTAAATAAAGTGCGTAAGACAAGGGAACAAATGGGAACTTCAGTAAAGGGGGCTAATGGGGAGGTGATAACAAGTAGTGTTGATGTGAGAAGATGGAGTGAGTATTTTGAAGGTTTGTTGAATGTGTTTGACGATAGAGTGGCAGATATAAGGTGTTTTGGTCGAGGTGGTGTGCAACTGAGAGGGTTAGGGAGAATGATTTGGTAAACAGAGAAGAGGTAGTAAAAGCTTTGCGGAAGATGAAAGCCGGCAAGGCAGCGGGTTTGGATGGTATTGCAGTGGAATCTACAAAAAAAGGGGGTGGCTGTATTGTTGACTGGTTGGTAAGGTTATTTGATGTATGTATGACTCATGGTCATACATACATTCTTTCGTCTGTTTCCTTGCGCTACCTCGCTAACGCGGGAGACAGCGACAAAGCAAAATAAATGAATGATAAATGATAGATAAATGACTCATGGTGAGGTGCCTGACGATTGGTGGAATGCTTGCATAGTGCCTTTGTACAAAGGCAAAGGGGATAAAGGTGAATGCTTAAATCACAGAGGTATAAGTTTGTTGAGTATTCCTGGGAAATTATATGGGCAGGTATTGATTAAGAGGGTGAGGGCATGTACAGAGCATCAGACTGGGGAAGAGCAGTGTGGTTTCAGAAGTGGTAGAGGATGTGTGGATCAGGTGTTTGTTCTGAAGAATATATGAGAGAAATACTTAGAAAAGCGAATGGATTTGTATGTAGCATTTATGGATCTGGAAGAGGACATATGATAGAGCTGATAGAGATGCTCTATGGAAAGTATTAAGAATATATGGTGCGGGAGACAAGTTGTCAGAAGCAGTGAAAAGTCTTTATCGATGATTTAAGGCATGTGTACGTGTAGGAAGAGGAAAGTGATTGGTTTTTAGTGAATGTTGGCTTGCGGCAGGGTTGTGTGATATCCCCACGGTTGTTTAATATGCTTATGGATGGGGTTGTTAGAGAGGTGAATGCAAGAGTTTTGGAAAGAGGGGCAAGTATGCAGTCTGTTGTGGATGAGAGAGCTTGGGAAGTGAGTCAGTTGTTGTTCGCTGATGATACAGCGCTGGTGGCTGATTCGTGTGAGAAACTGCAGAAGCTGGTGACTGAGTTTGGCAAAGTGTATGAAAGAAGAAAGCTGAGAGTAGATGTGAATAAGAGCAAGGTTATTAGGTACAGTAGGGTTGAGGGACAGGTCAATTGGGAGGTAAGTTTAAATGGATAAAAACTGGAGGAAGTGAAGTGTTTAATATATCTGGGAGTGGATGTGGCAGCGGATGAAACCATGGAAGCGGAAGTGAATCATAGGGTGAGGGGGGGGGGAGAGTTCTGGGAGCGTTGAAGAATGTGTAAAAGTCGAGAACATTATCTAGGAAAACAAAAATGGGTATGTTTGAAGGAATAGTGGTTCCAACAATGTTATATGGTTTCGAGGCGTGGGCTATAGATAGAGTTGTGTGGAGGAGGGTGGATGTGCTGGAAATGAGATGTATGAGGACAATATGTGGTGTGAGATGGTTTGATCGAGTAAGTAATAATAGGGTAAGAGAGATGTGCGGTAATAAAAAGAGTGTGGTTAAGAGAGCAGAAGAGGGTGGTTTGAAATGGTTTGGTCACATGGAGAGAATGAGTGAGGAAAGATTGACCAAGAGGATGTATGTGTCAGAGGTAGAGAGAACGAGGTGAAGTGGGAGACGGAATTGGAGGTGGAAAGATGGAGTGAAAAAGATTTTTGAGTGATCGGGGCCTGAACATGCAGGAGTGTGAAAGGCGTGCAAGGAATAGAGTGAATTGGAACGATGTGGTATATTGGGGTCGACGTGCTGTCAGTTGATTGAACCGGGGCATGTGAATCGTCTGGGGTAAACCATGGAAAGTTGTGTGGGGCCTGGATGTGGAAAGGGAGCTGTGGTTTCGGAGCATTATACATGATAGCTAGAGACTGAGTGTGAACGAATGTGGCCTTTGTTGTCTTTTCTAGCGCAACCTCGCGCACATGCGGGGGGAGGGGGTTGTCATTTCATGTGTGGCGGGATGGTGATGGGAATGAATAAAGGCAGACAGTATGAATTATGTACATGTGTATATATGTATATGTCTGTGTGTGTATATATATGTATACGGTTGAGATGTATAGGTATGTATATTTGCGTGTGTGGACGTGTATGTATATACATGTGTATGTGGGTGGGTTGGGCCATTCTCTCGTCTGTTTCCTTGCGTTACCTCGCTAACGCGGGAGACAGCGACAAAGTAAATAGATAGAATATATATATATATATATATATATATATATATATATATATATATATATATATATATATATATATATATATATATATATATATATATCCCTGGGGATGGGGGAGAAAGAATAATTCCCACGCATTCCCCGCGTGTCGTAGAAGGCGACTAAGGGGGTCGGGAGCGGGGCTAGAAACCCTCCCCTCTTTGTAATTTTAACTTTCTAAAAGGGAAAACAGAAGAAGGAGTCACGCGAGGAGTGCTCATCCTCCTCGAAGGTTCAAACTGGGTTGTCTAAATGTGTGTGGATGTAAACAAGATGAGAAAAAAGGAGAGATAGGCAGTATGTTTGAAGAAAGGAACCTGGATGTTCTGGCTCGGAGTGAAACGATGCTCAAGGTTAAAGGGGAAGAGTGGTTTGGGAATGTTTTGGGAGTAAAAGGAGTGGGTGAGAGGACAAGAGCAAAGGAAGGAGCACCACTAGTGACTCCTGAAGCACGAGTTGTGGGAGTATGTGATAAAATGTAAGACTGATATGTGTAAAGCTGAAACTGGATGGAGAGAGATGGGTGATTATTGGGACATATGCACCTGGGCATGAGAAGAAAGATCATGAGAGGCAAGTGTTTTGGGAGCAGCTGAGTGAGTGCGTTAGCAGCTTTGATGCACGAGACTGGGTTATAGTGATGGGCATAATTGGTGTACATGGGGTGTTCAGTTTTATAAATGAAAATGGTGAAGAGCTTGTGGATCTGTGTACTGAGAAATGACTGGTGATTGGGAATACCTGGTTTAAAAAGAGAGATATACAAAAGTATACGTATGTAAGTAGGACAGATAGCCAGAAAGCCTTATTATATTACGTGTTAATTGATAGGCAAGTGAAAGAGAGACTTTTGGATGTTAATGTGCTGAGAGGGACAACTGTAGGATGTCTGATCATTACCTTGTGGAGGCGAAGGTGAAGATTTGTAGAGGTTCTCAGAAAAGAAGAGAGAATGTTGGGGTGAAGAGAGTGGTGAGAGTAGCTGAGCTTAGAAAGGAGACTTGTGTGAGGAAGTACCAGGAGATATTGAGTGCAGAAAGGAAAAGGTGAGAGCAAATAACGTAAGGGGAGTGGGTGAGGAATGGGATGTATTTAGGGAAGCAGTGATGACTTGCGCAAAAGATGCCTGTGGCATGAGAAAGGTGGGAGGTGGGCAGATTAGAAAAGGTAGTGAGTGGTGGAATGAAGAGGTAAGATTGTTAGTGAAAGAGAAGGGAGAGGCATTTGGACAATTCTTGCAGGGAAATAGTGCAAATGAGTGGGAGATGTATAAAAAAGAGGCAGGGGGTCAAGAGAAAGGTACAAGAGGTGAAAAAGAGGGCAAATGAGAGTTGGGGTGGAAGAGTATCGTAAATTTTAGGGAGAATAAAAAGATGTTTTGGAAGGAGGTAAAGAATGTGCATAAGACTAGAGAACAAATGGGAATATCGGTGAAGGGGGCTAATGGGGAGGTAATAACTAGTGGTGAAGTGAGAAGGAGATGGAGTGAGTATTTTGAAGGTTTGCTGAATGTGTTTGATGAGTGGCAGATATAGGGTGTTTTGGTCGAGGTGGTGTGCGAAGTGAGAGGGTCAGGGAGAATGGTTTGGTAAAAGAAGAAGAGGTAGTGAAAGCTTTGCGGAAGATGAAAGCTGGCAAGGCGGCGGGTTTGGATTGTATTTCAGTGGAATTTATTGAAAAGGGGGTGACTATCATTGACTGGTTGGTGAGAATATTGAATGTATGTATGATTCATGGTGAAGTGCCTGAGGATTGGCAGAATGCATGCATAATGCCTTTGTACAAAGGCAAAGGGGATAAAGGTGAGTGTTCAAACTACAGAGATATAAGTTTGTTGAATATTCCTGGGAAATCATATGGGAGGACATTGATCGAGAGAGTGAAGGCATGTACAGAGCATCAGAGTGTATATATGTGGGTGAATTGGGCCATTCTTTCGGCTAAGTTTGATATATATATTATATATATATATATATATATATATATATATATATATATATATATATATATATATATATATATATATATATATATATATATATATTATTTTTTTTTTTTTTTTTTTTTTTTTTTTTTATACTTTGTCGCTGTCTCCCGCGTTTGCGAGGTAGCGCAAGGAAACAGACGAAAGAAATGGCCCAACCCCCCCCCCCCATACACATGTACATACACACGTCCACACACGCAAATATACATACCTACACAGCTTTCCATGGTTTACCCCAGACGCTTCACATGCCTTGCTTCAATCCACTGACAGCACGTCAACCCCTGTATACCACATGACTCCAATTCACTCTATTTCTTGCCCTCCTTTCACCCTCCTGCATGTTCAGGCCCCGATCACACAAAATCTTTTTCACTCCATCTTTCCACCTCCAATTTGGTCTCCCTCTTCTCCTCGTTCCCTCCACCTCCGACACATATATCCTCTTGGTCAATCTCTCCTCACTCATTCTCTCCATGTGCCCAAACCATTTCAAAACACCCTCTTCTGCTCTCTCAACCACGCTCTTTTTATTTCCACACATCTCTCTTACCCTTACGTTACTTACTCGATCAAACCACCTCACACCACACATTGTCCTCAAACATCTCATTTCCAGCACATCCATCCTCCTGCGCACATCTCTATCCATAGCCCACGCCTCGCAACCATACAGCATTGTTGGAACCACTATTCCCTCAAACATACCCATTTTTGCTTTCCGAGATAATGTTCTCGACTTCCACACATTTTTCAAGGCTCCCAAAATTTTCGCCCCCTCCCCCACCCTATGATCCACTTCCGCTTCCATGGTTCCATCCGCTGACAGATCCACTCCCAGATATCTAAAACACTTCACTTCCTCCAGTTTTTCTCCATTCAAACTCACCTCCCAATTGACTTGACCCTCACCCCTACTGTACCTAATAACCTTGCTCTTATTCACATTTACTCTCAACTTTCTTCTTCCACACACTTTACCAAACTCAGTCACCAGCTTCTGCAGTTTCTCACATGAATCAGCCACCAGCGCTGTATCATCAGCGAACAACAATTGACTCACTTCCCAAGCTCTCTCATCCCCAACAGACTTCATACTTGCCCCTCTTTCCAGGACTCTTGCATTTACCTCCTTTACAACCCCATCCATAAACAAATTAAACAACCATGGAGACATCACACACCCCTGCCGCAAACCTACATTCACTGAGAACCAATCACTTTCCTCTCTTCCTACACGTACACATGCCTTACATCCTCGATAAAAACTTTTCACTGCTTCTAACAACTTGCCTCCCACACCATATATTCTTAATACCTTCCACAGAGCATCTCTATCAACTCTATCATATGCCTTCTCCAGATCCATAAATGCTACATACAAATCCATTTGCTTTTCTAAGTATTTCTCACATACATTCTTCAAAGCAAACACCTGATCCACACATCCTCTACCACTTCTGAAACCGCACTGCTCTTCCCAATCTGATGCTCTGTACATGCCTTCACCCTCTCAATCAATACCCTCCCATATAATTTACCAGGAATACTCAACAAACTTATACCTCTGTAATTTGAGCACTCACTCTTATCCCCTTTGCCTTTGTACAATGGCACTATGCACGCATTCCGCCAATCCTCAGGCACCTCACCATGAGTCATACATACATTAAATAACCTTACCAACCAGTCAACAATACAGTCACCCCCTTTCTTAATAAATTCCACTGCAATACCATCCAAACCTGCTGCCTTGCCGGCTTTCATCTTCCGCAAAGCTTTTACTACCTCTTCTCTGTTTACCAAATCATTTTCCCTAACCCTCTCACTTTGCACACCACCTCGACCAAAACACCCTATATCTGCCACTCTGTCATCAGACACATTCAACAAACCTTCAAAATACTCATTCCATCTCCTTCTCACATCACCGCTACTTGTTATCACCTCCCCATTTACGCCCTTCACTGAAGTTCCCATTTGCTCCCTTGTCTTACGCACCCTATTTACCTCCTTCCAGAACATCTTTTTATTCTCCCTAAAATTTACTGATAGTCTCTCACCCCAACTCTCATTTGCCCTTTTTTTCACCTCTTGCACCTTTCTCTTGACCTCCTGTCTCTTTCTTTTATACTTCTCCCACTCAATTGCATTTTTTCCCTGCAAAAATCGTCCAAATGCCTCTCTCTTCTCTTTCACTAATACTCTTACTTCTTCATCCCACCACACACTACCCTTTCTAAACAGCCCACCTCCCACTCTTCTCATGCCACAAGCATCTTTTGCGCAATCCATCACTGATTGACTAAATACATCCCATTCCTCCCCCACTCCCCTTACTTCCATTGTTCTCACCTTTTTCCATTCTGTACACAGTCTCTCCTGGTACTTCCCCACACAGGTCTCCTTCCCAAGCTCACTTACTCTCACCACCTTCTTCACCCCAACATTCACTCCTCTTTTCTGAAAACCCATACTAATCTTCACCTTAGCCTCCACAAGATAATGATCAGACATCCCTCCAGTTGCACCTCTCAGCACATTAACATCCAAAAGTCTCTCTTTCGCACGCCTGTCAATTAACACGTAATCCAATGAGTGTGTTAGCGGTTTTGATGCACGAGACCGGGTTATAGTGATGGGTGATTTGAATGCAAAGGTGAGTAATGTGGCAGTTGAGGGAATAATTGGTATGCATGGGGTGTTCAGTGTTGTAAATGGAAATGGTGAAGAGCTTGTAGATTTATGTGCTGAAAAAGGACTGATGATTGGGAATACCTGGTTTAAAAAGCGAGATATACATATATATATATATATATATATATATATATATATATATAAATGGAAATGGTGAAGAGCTTGTAGATTTCTGTGCTGAAAAAGGACTTGTGATTGGGAATACCTGGTTTAAAAAGCGAGATATACATAAGTATACGTATGTAAGTAGGAGAGATGGCCAGAGAGCGTTATTGGATTACGTGTTAATTGATAGACGCACGAAAGAGAGACTTTTGGATGTTTATGTGCTGAGAGGTGCAACTGGAGGGATATCTGATCATTATCTTGTGGAAGCAAAGGTGAAGATTTGTGGGGGTTTTCAGAAAAGAAGAGAGAATGTTGGGGTGAAGAGAGTGGTGAGAGTAAGTGAGCTTGAGAAGGAGACTTGTGTGAGGAAGTACCAGGAGAGACTGAGTACAGAATGGAAAAAGGTGAGAACAAAGGAGATAAGGGGAGTGGGGGAGGAATGGGATGTATTTAGGGAAGCAGTGATGGCTTGCGCAAAAGGTGCTTGTGGCATGAGAAGCGTGGGAGGTAGGTTGATTAGAAAAGGTAGTGAGTGGTGGAATGAAGAAGTAAGATTATTAGTGAAAGAGAAGAGAGAGGCATTTGAACGATTTTTGCAGGGGAAAAATGCAAATGAGTGGGAGAGGTATAAAAGAAAGAGGCAGCAGGTCAAGAGAAAGGTGCAAGAGGTGAAAAAGAGGGCAAATGAGAGTTGGGGTGAGAGAGTATCATTAAATTTCAGGGAGAATAAAAAGATGTTTTGGAAGGAGGTAAATAAAGTGCGTAAGACAAGAGAGCAAATGGGAACTTCAGTGAAGGGGTCTAATGGGGAGGTGATAACAAGTAGTGGTGATGTGAGAAGGAGATGGAGTGAGTATTTTGAAGGTTTGTTGAATGTGTTTGATGATAGAGTGGCAGATGTGGGGTGTCTTGGTCGAGGTGGCGTGCAAAGTGAGAGTGTTAGGGAAAATGATTTGGTAAATAGAGAAGAGGTAGTAAAAGCTTTACGGAAGATGAAAGCCGGCAAAGCAGCAGGTTTGGATGGCATTGCAGTGGAATTTATTAAAAATGGGGGTGACTGTATTGTTGACTGGTTGGTAAGGTTATTTAATGTATGTATGATTCATGGTGAGGTGCCTGAGGATTGGCGGAATGCTTGCATAGTGCCATTGTACAAAGGCAAAGGGGATAAGAGTGAGTGCTCAAACTACAAAGGTATAAGTTTGTTGAGTATTCCTGGTAAATTATATGGGAGGGTATTGATTGAGAGGGTGAAGGCATGTACAGAGCATCAGATTGGGGAAGAGCAGTGTGGTTTCATAAGTGGTAGAGGATGTGTGGATCAGGTGTTTGCTTTGAAGAATGTATGCGAGAAATACTTAGAAAAACAAATGGATTTCTATGTAGCATTTATGGATCTGGAGAAGGCATATGACTGAGTTGATAGAGATGCTCTGTGGAAGGTATTAAGAATATATGGTGTGGGAGGCAAGTTGTCAGAAGCAGTGAAAAGTTTTTATCGAGGATGTAAGGCATGTGTACGTGTAGGAAGAGAGGAAAGTGATTGGTTCTCAGTGAATGTAAGTATGCGGCAGGGGTGTGTGCTGTCTCCATGGTTGTTTAATTTGTTTATGGATGGTGTTGTTAGGGAGGTGAATGCAAGAGTTTTGGAAAGAGGGGCAAGTATGCAGTCTGTTGTGGATGAGAGAGCTTGGGAAGTGAGTCAGTTGTTGTTCGCTGATGATACAGCGCTGGTGGCTGATTCATGTAAGAAACTGCAGAAGCTGGTGACTGAGTTTGGTAAAGTGTGTGAAAGAAGAAAGTTAAGAGTAAATGTGAATAAGAGCAAGGTTATTAGGTACAGTAGGGTTGAGGGTCAAGTCAATTGGGAGGTAAGTTTGAATGGAGAAAAGTTGGAGGAAGTGATGTATTTTATATATCTGGGAATGGATGTGGCAGCGGATGGAACCATGGAAGCGGAAGTGAATCATAGGGTGGGGGAGGGGGCGATAATTCTGGGAGCCTTGAAGAGTGTTTGGAAGTCGAGAACATTATCTCGGAAAGCAAAAATGGGTATGTTTGAAGGAATAGTGGTTCCAACAATGTTGTATGGTTGCGAGGCGTGGGCTATGGATAGAGTTGTGCGCAGGAGGCTGGAAATGAGATGTTTGAGGACAATATGTGGTTTGATCGAGTAAGTAATGTAAGGGTGAGAGAGAAGTGTGGAAATAAAAAGATTGTGGTTGAGAGAGCAGAAGAGGGTGTTTTGAAATGGTTTGGTCACATGGAGAGAATGAGTGAGGAAAGATTGACCAAGATGATATATGTGTCGGAGGTGGAGAGAACGAGGAGGAGTGGGAGACCAAATTGGAAGTGGAAAGATGGAGCGAAAAAGATTTTGAGTGATCGGGGCCTGAACATGCAGGAGGGTGAAAGGCGTGCAAGGAATAGAGTGAATTGGAACGATGTGGTATACCGGGGTCGACGTGCTGTCAATGGATTGAACCAAGGCATGTGAAGCGTCTGGTTTGATCGAGTAAGTAATGTAAGGGTGAGAGAGAAGTGTGGAAATAAAAAGAGTGTGGTTGAGAGAGCAGAAGAGGGTGTTTTGAAATGGTTTGGTCACATGGAGAGAATGAGTGAGGAAAGATTGACCAAGATGATATATGTGTCGGAGGTGGAGAGAACGAGGAGGAGTGGGAGACCAAATTGGAAGTGGAAAGATGGAGTGAAAAAGATTTTGAGTGATCGGGGCCTGAACATGCAGGAGGGTGAAAGGCGTGCAAGGAATAGAGTGAATTGGAACGATGTGGTATACCGGGGTCGACGTGCTGTCAATGGATTGAACCAAGGCATGTGAAGCGTCTGGGGTAAACCATGCAAAGTGTGTGGGGCCTGGATGTGGAAAGGGAGCTGTGGTTTCGGGGCATTATTACATGACAGCTAGAGACTGAGTGTGAACGAATGGGGCCTTTGGTGTTTTTCCTAGCGCTACCTCGCACACATTAGGGGGGAGGGGGTTGTTATTCCATGTGTGGCGAGGTGGCGATGGGAACAAATAAAGTCAGACAGTATGAATTATGTACATGTGTATATATGTATATGTCTGTGTGTGTATATATATGTGTACATTGAGATGTATAGGTATGTATATTGTGCGTGTGTGGACATGTATGTATATACATGTGTATGTGGGCGGGTTGGGCCATTCTTTCGTCTGTTTCCTTGCGCTACCTCGCTAACGCGGGAGACAGCGATAAAGCAAAATAAATGAATAAGAATATATATATATATATATATATATATATATATATATATATATATATATATATATATATATATATATATATATACAAATATGTTTTATACCATTCGCCATTTCCCGCGTTAGCGAGGTAGAGTTAAGAACAGAGGACATGCAGGGAATACGTGGGAAGTATTCTTTATCTCCTATCCCCAGGGATAGGAGACAATTTTGAGCGTGATCAGGATATTCCTATGAGTCCACGAGGAAAATGAAACACAATAAGTTCCCAAGTGCACTTTCATGTAATAATGACATCATCAAGGGAGACACAAGAGAGAAATATAAGTCAGTTGATATACATCGAAGAGACGAAGCTAAGACGCCATTTGGTCTCTTGATGATGTGACTATTACACGAAAGTGCACTTGGGAACCTATCGTGTTTCATTTTCCCCTTGCACTCATAGGAATATATATATATATATATATATATATATATATATATATATATATATATATATATATATATATATATATATACATATATATATATATTTTTTTTTATTATACTTTGTCGCTGTCTCCCGCGTTTGCGAGGTAGCGCAAGGAAACAGACGAAAGAAATGGCCCAACCCCCCCCATACACATGTATATACATACATCCACACACGCAAATATACATACCTACACAGCTTTCCATAGCTTACTCCAGACGCTTCACATGCCTTGATTCAATCCACTGACAGCACGTCAACCCCGGTATACCACATCGCTCCAATTCACTCTATTCCTTGCCCTCCTTTCACCCTCCTGCATGTTCAGGCCCCGATCACACAAGATCTTTTTCACTCCATCTTTCCACCTCCAATTTGGTCTCCCTCTTCTCCTTGTTCCCTCCACCTCCGACACATATATCCTCTTGGTCAATCTTTCCTCACTCATTCTCTCCATGTGCCCAAACCACTTCAAAACACCCTCTTCTGCTCTCTCAACCACGCTCTTTTTATTTCCACACATCTCTCTTACCCTTACGTTACTCACTCGATCAAACCACCTCACACCACACATTGTCCTCAGACATCTCATTTCCAGCACATCCATCCTCCTGCGCACAACTCTATCCATAGCCCACGACTCGCAACCATACAACATTGTTGGAACCACTATTCCTTCAAACATACCCATTTATGCTTTCCGAGATAATGTTCTCGACTTCCACACATTCTTCAAGGCCCCCAGAATTTTCGCCCCCTCCCCCACCCTATGATCCACTTCCGCTTCCATGGTTCCATCCGCTGCCAGATCCACTCCCAGATATCTAAAACACTTCACTTCCTCCAGTTTTTCTCCATTCAAACTCACCTCCCAATTGACTTGACCCTCAACCCTACTGTACCTAATAACCTTGCTCTTATTCACATTTACTCTTAACTTTCTTCTTCCACACACTTTACCAAACTCAGTCACCAGCTTCTGCAGTTTCTCACATGAATCAGCCACCAGCGCTGTATCATCAGCGAACAACAACTGACTCACTTCCCAAGCTCTCTCATCCCCAACAGACTTCATACTTGCCCCTCTTTCCAAAACTCTTGCATTTACCTCCCTAACAACCCCATCCATAAACAAATTAAACAACCATGGAGACATCACACACCCCTGCCGCAAACCTACATTCACTGAGAACCAATCACTTTCCTCTCTTCCTACACGTACACATGCCTTACATCCTCGATAAAAACTTTTCACTGCTTCTAACAACTTTCCTCCCACACCATATATTCTTAATACCTTCCACAGAGCATCTCTATCAACTCTATCATATGCCTTCTCCAGATCCATAAATGCTACATACAAATCCATTTGCTTTTTTAAGTATTTCTCACATACATTCTTCAAAGCAAACACCTGATCCACACATCCTCTACCACTTCTGAAACCACACTGCTCTTCCCCAATCTGATGCTCTGTACATGCCTTCACCCTCTCAATCAATACCCTCCCATATATATATATATATATATATATATATATATATATATATATATATATATATATATATATATATATATATATATATATATATATATATATATTTTTTTTTTTTTTAACTATTCGCCATTTCCCGCGTTAGCGAGGTAGCGTTAAGAACAGAGGATTGGGCCTAATTTGGAATATCCTCACCTGGCCCCCTCTGTTCCTTCTTTTGGAAAATTAAAAAAAAAAACGAGAGGGGAGGATTTCCAGCCCCCCCGCTCCCTCCCCTTTTAGTCGCCTCCTACGACACGCAGGGAATACGTGGGAAGTATTCTTTCTCCCCTATCCCCAGGGATAATATATATATATATATATATATATATATATATATATATATATATATATATATATATATATATATATATATATATATATATATATATATATATATATATATATAAAGTGACGTGTGTGGCGTATGACCTTGTTAGGTGTGTGTCAGGCGTGAAGGTCACGTAAGAAAAGATATCACAATACGTAAGAGTCGGGTCACCTGAAGATGTGGCTGGGTCATCTAAAACAAGGGATGGGTGACCACAGGGAAGGGTTGGGTGATGAAGAGCAACTCTCAAGTACTGCATTAGGTGGTAAACTCTGTACATGTTGACAATTCTTTTGATTATGACAGGATCTACCTTGGACATGCCCAGACATGCTGAGATGATCATTAAAGCAGTACTCGATAATGTTAAATTCTATGATATTTCTGTCCACAACAGAATTACAAGATATAATTCTGTAAGCGTTGTTTGAATGAATAAGGAGGCCGGAGTCTTGCACAAGCAGGAATAGCGCACTTGATTCTTGTGCAACACGACTGCTCGCTCTACTGATGCTACTTTATTCTTAAATTCGTTTCCTTTCCACTTCGTCCCATATAAACATGGTTGGAATCCTTGCATGATATATGGTAAACATAACCATATGATTATTCGGGGAAGGTTTTTGTAGCAAGCTTCTCACTGTATTGCTGTTATTAAGCAATTTGATCAGTCTCAGGAAGCTGTTGTGAACGATTGTACTAGAAGATTCTTAGTGTTATAAGGTCACTTGGTTGATGAGTTAAGACATATCTTTCTGGCACTGTATAAAGACATGTCTACGAAGGTCTTGGGGTACTTTAAGGTGGATGTAATATCATAACTTTTGCTGATTTCACCACCTAGAAATCATATACTGCCAATATGGTACGCACGAAATAGCACTGAGGTGAACATGGATTGTTTTACTTTATCGTGGTGAGAAGATGCGTACATTTGAGTAGACATTTGCCGTTTTCTTAGAATGTTGAACTTGAACTAGATTATATTTCTGTGCACCATGACATGTGAATAAGACGATTACACTCATTTTCTTTTTCATAGGTAAATTTTACAGGACACTAGGATGTTGAATCTGGGTAGAAAATCTTCGTTGTCTTCATTGTTAAGCCATAATGCAAGTTACATCATCTACATAACGAAACCATTTGTTGGTATGGCGCTGGTTGATCTGTGCCGGTAACCCCGGCAAATTGCTTGCGCACCCCATGCTCATCATGTGTGTGGTAGCGCAAAAGGATTACAGAGGTCAAAAAGGGTCTTAGTCAGACCCCAGTGGGCTGATATTACATGAGATGTTACAATATGTATTTCATTACATACTTCACATAGTTTCATACGGTACGTTTTACCTAGATGCAAAAAGTGAATACAAACTTAAAATTTCATGTATCTTGTTATCAACAATAAGGTGTTGTGACATTTCTTGCAGAGTTTGTTTCGATCTATCGCTATAATGCTATATTTTTTTCACATTCTGACACATTGTGTTGTAGTTTGTGTCCAAATGTTTTACCATAAACTTTACAATTCACATGATAAACATCTTAGACAGGCCAAAGCACCGACAGTACCTATAGCCCAGCCTTAGTCTAGCAGTTACAACATGTAAACTGCTGGTTTTATTACCTTCTCCATATACATGTTTTACTGTACACATTTCACTGTGTTGGAAATGTTTCTACTTGCGGCTATCTGAACACATCTTTCTGCTTGAAAGAAGTCTGTCAGTTCCTTTCTAATTACAGTATCGATGTTTATAATTGACAGCGCAATTTTGTTTTCAACGTTACCTTTACTAAGTGCAAGCTTGGCTAAAGCATCAGCTTTTTTCATGATCACGGAGGCCTATATGAGAGGGAATCCATAATAATTTGATTTGAATCCCTTGAGCAATGATGTTTGAATATCTGTCTCTGGCTTCGGAGATCTCAGGATGTTTAGGGCAAGTAGTGAAGATAAAGGGTCATAATTAAGCTGTCTGTGGCACTGATTTCTGCCAGCTCAAGAGTGATAAGTATGGTGAGCAGTTCAGTTTGTGGCGTAGATGCCCAATTGTTTACTCTAATATTTTTCTCTGATCTGTTACCATTGGGCTGGATCACAATGGCAGCACTGCCTGCCCTCCCAGTGGCAGAGTCGTGAGAACCGTCAGTATAGATGCACTGGGCTATGTTATTGTCAGTCTGGAGTTTCTGTATATGTTCACTTGCACTGGGTTTGGGTAAGTGTTGATGGTGAAGATTATAAGTAATTAGATTCTTAGGTGGATAAGTAGGTGTAGTGATGTCAAAGGAGTTATCTGCTAGGGAGGTAGGAAATGCTGCTGTTTCCTAATCTTATACAAATTATGTACACCAAACATGTGGTTTGCTATTATTTGGATCCATTTAGATTCACTTGTGCCATGGTATATATGGTTTAACAATTATTTAGAGACAACAACACTATCTGGATCACCCGGCAGAAGTTCCAGTCCCATCATAAGATGGATTTCAAGTATTGTGTCTTCAGTTCTGGGAATACCAAGTTATTTCTGCATGTTGAGTACTTCAGTGGACCTCGGGCAACCAAGTAGGATTCTTAAAGCTTCATTCTACATTTTTTCAAGCCTGTTGATACCTTTAATGTTACGTAGGACCAAAACTGCTGCGTGGTAATCTATTAGAGACCTAATACAAGCTAAGTAGATCATTCTAGAATTCTGATATTTGCGCCGTAATTAGGATTGTTCCCTGCAACAACTCTAAGAGCTCTGAGTCTATCTGTACATTGTCAATATATCTTTTTTACACACTAGCTGCAGCACATGGGACTGAGACACCAAGATATTCAAAGGAAGAGACATATTTAATCGGGTTTCCACCGACTTTCAACTTAGATAGTCCGCTCCTACTGTTACCAATGCGTTCATTAAAGACGCGAGTTTCATCTGCAGAAATGATAAATCCAAGGCTTTCGCAGGCAAAGTATGCATTTAGAACAGTTTGTATTTCACGATATGTTTTGGTATGTACAGGGGTATCATCAGCATAACTAATACTGACATTTCTGGGACACTGTGGAATCGATTTCAGTAATGCATTGATTAGTACAATGAACAAAGTGGGGCAAAGTACTCCACCTTAAGGAGTGCCAGGTAGCATGTCTTTAACTTCACTTTTGTAGCCTTGAAACAACACAGAGGACATCTTATGAGAGAGATAGCCGAGTATCCAGTGGAGGAGCCGGCTACATATTATTGTTGCTGGCTCATAAAAAAGTATCTATTAGCAATATCAAATGGAGCTTTTAGGCCAAGAAAAATGGTGTACTTATGCCTTCTGTCCCCATGAACTGTTAGGAGAGTAGTGATACAGTTGTGTACACTATTTCCGTGTGTGAAACCATTCATATTAGGTGACACATGTTCTTTGTGTGTAGTAGTCTGTTGAGCACCATCCTCTCAAAAGTTTTGCATGTGCAACTCGTCAGGGAGATGGGGCGAAATGAATCAGGTTGATTGTGTTTAGGTATTGGTACAACTAGGCGAGGGTAGATGACCTGTGGCATAACTCACAGTACACAGCTTTAATAATGGGTTATCAGGTACACGTCTTAGTAGGATAATGTCACCAGTGATGCAATCTTTCCCAGGGGCAGTGCCCTTGTCCCTGATAAGAGATGCATCAAGTTCAAACTCGGTTAAATGGCACATCACATTCATCGTGTTGTTTCTTTAGCATGAATTGGGTAAGATCTCTTTCTTTGAATTTTTTGTACAAAACATTCCTAGTCTCAGGTGGCAGCATGTTAGAGCGAAAAGTATCGGCCCATTTTGTGATTAATTCGTCAGTCTTTTGCAGCGGGTTGGGATAAGTTACTTGTCTGTTTTTCTTCCCAATGATTCTGTTAATACCCTTCCAGGTTTGGCTTTGAGGAGTGAGTTGATTTCGAGCACTGACCAATTGTTCCCAATCATTCTGTCTAAGTTTAGTCATTCATGCCCTAACTGCTGCAAAAGATGTTTGAAATAATTTTACCATCTTGGGTGACCTATAAATCTTTTACCTATGCGCCAATTTGACTCTGGGAAGAAGTCTAACTTCGGAAAATTCCATGTAAAGATTACTCAACACCGCACAAAAGGGGTTTCCCTCCGCCATGCAGTCCTTGACGCAAAACTTTATTAGTTCGATGACAGTAGCCAGAGACAAGAGAAAGCTGAGCTTACTAAGTTTTACAGACGAAAACTCCAGCAAGTCGTCCACTGGAACGTTAGTAAAGAGTGACTTCACGTCAAAACTTACTAGCTAGTAAACTCTGATAAGAATTTATCTTCATTATTGTTCAGTAGACGACTTATTGGAGTTCTTGGCGGAAGAAGTTAAACTGGGGATGTCTGATCATTACCTGGTTGAGGCGAGGGTGAAAATTTGCAGAGGCTATCAAAAATGAGGAAATCATATGGATGTGGGGGTGATGAAAGTGTGCGAGCTTGAAAAGAGATTTGTGTGAAGATATACTAGTGAAGACTATGCATAGAATTGTAAAAGGTGAGAATAAACGTAGCAGTGATGCAATATAAGAGGAAAATGTATGGCAGGCAGGTGGTGGGAGGTGGGCAGGTGAGAAATGGTTGAGTGGGGGATGAATGAACAAATTTGTTAGTGAAAGAGAAATGAGAGGTATATAATCGGTACCTGCAGGGATGAGGTGCAGGTAACTGGGCGATGTATAAGGCAAAGCAGCAGGGGGTCAACAGGAAGGTGCAGGGGCATAAAAAGTGGTGAAATAAGAACTGGGGTGAGCAAGTATCAGCATACTTTAAGGAATATAAGATGTTTTGGAAAGAAGTTAGTGATGAGCGAAAAACAAGAGACAAAATAGGAACATCGGTGAAGGAGGCATTTGGAGAAGTGGATACAGGAAGTAATGAGGTGAAGGACTATTGGATGTGTTTGTAAGATGACAGACGTAGGGTGTTTGAGTCAGGATAGTATGCGAAGTAAGAGACTGGTTGTGGGTAGGGAACTGTGGTTTCGGACTATTACACATGACAGATGGAGAATAGATTTGAACGGTCGAAGCCTTTTCTTTGTCTGTTC
This sequence comes from Panulirus ornatus, assembly GCF_036320965.1. Lineage (NCBI taxonomy): Eukaryota > Metazoa > Arthropoda > Malacostraca > Decapoda > Palinuridae > Panulirus > Panulirus ornatus. The sequence continues at coordinate 17,126,427 of NC_092238.1, forward strand.
CTAGCGTTACCACAAGTAGAAAGTCATCTTTGGTGAAGTTGTGCTATTGTCAGATGACGAAACGTAAGCTCGTGAAAGAAGTTCTCGTTTCAGAAGTCTATTTTGTACCTGGTACTGAATGCGGCGCAGTATATATATATATATATATATATATATATATATATATATATATATATATATATATATATATATATATATATATATATATATATCGTTTTTCTTTCATACTATTCGCCATTTTCCGCGTTAGCGAGGTGGCGTTAAGAACAGAGGACTGGATCTTTGAGAGAATATCCTCACCTGGCCCCCTTCTTTGTTCCATTTTTTGGAAAATTGAAAAAACAAACAAACGAGGGGAGGATTTCCAGCCCCCCCGCTCCCTTCCCTTTTAGTCGCTTACTACGACACGCAGGGAATACGTGGGAAGTATTCTTTCTCCCCTATCCCTAGTGATTATTTATATATATATATATATATATATATATATATATATATATATATATATATATATATATATATATATATATATATATATATATATATCTTTTTCTTTCTTTCGTACTATTCGCCATTTCCCGCATTAGCGAGGTAGCGTTATCAACAGAGGACTGGGCCTGAGTGGGAATATCCTCACCTGGCCCCCTTCTCTGTTCCTTCTTTTGGAAAATTAAAAAAAAAAACGAGAGGGGAGGATTTCCAGCCACCCGCTCCCTCCCCTTTTAGTCGCCTTCTACGACACGCAGGGAATACGTGGGAAGTATTCTTTCTCCCCTATCCCCAGGGAGAAACTGCAGAAGCTGGTGACTGAGTTAGGTAAAGTGTGTGGAAGAAGAAAGTTAAGAGTAAATGTGAATAAGAGCAAGGTTATTAGGTACAGTAGGGTTGAGGGTCAAGTCAATTGGGAGGTGAGTTTGAATGGAGAAAAACTGGAGGAAGTGAAGTGTTTTAGATATCTGGGAATGGATCTGTCAGCGGATGGAACCATGGAAGCGGAAGTGGATCATAGGGTGGGGGAGGGGGCGAAAATTTTGGGAGCCTTGAAAAATGTGTGGAAGTCGAGAACATTATCTCGGAAAGCAAAAATGGGTATGTTTGAAGGAATAGTGGTTCCAACAATGTTGTATGGTTGCGAGGCGTGGGCTATGGCTAGAGTTGTGCGCAGAAGGATGGATGTGCTGGAAATGAGATGTTTGAGGACAATGTGTGGTGTGAGGTGGTTTGATCGAGTAAGTAACGTAAGGGTAAGAGAGATGTGTGGAAATAAAAAGAGCGTGGTTGAGAGAGCAGAAGAGGGTGTTTTGAAATGGTTTGGGCACATGGAGAGAATGAGTGAGGAAAGATTGACCAAGAGGATATATGTGTCGGAGGTGGAGGGAACGAGGAGAAGAGGGAGACCAAATTGGAGGTGGAAAGATGGAGTGAAAAAGATTTTGTGTGATCGGGGCCTGAACATGCAGGAGGGTGAAAGGAGGGCAAGGAATAGAGTGAATTGGAGCGATGTGGTATACCGGGGTTGACGTGCTGTCAGTGGATTGAATCAAGGCATGTGAAGCGTCTGGGGTAAACCATGGAAAGCTGTGTAGGTATGTATATTTGCGTGTGTGGACGTGTGTATGTACATGTGTATGGGGGGGGGGGGTTGGGCCATTTCTTTCGTCTGTTTCCTTGCGCTACCTCGCAAACGCGGGAGACAGCGACAAAGTATATAAAAAAAAAAAAAAAAAAATATATATATATATATATATATATATATATATATATATATATATATATATATATATATATATATATGTGTGTGTGTGTGTGTGTTTGTGTATGTGTGTGTGTGTGTGTGTGTGTGTGCCATAAGAATTTGATTGCATGTTAAGAGTCAGGCAGTAGACATATACAGCTTAGTCGTCAGATATTAGTGTTTGATGGTTCTGAGTGGAGCATTTAACGGTCTCACTCTGGCCTGACCTCAGCGACTTCCCGGCTAGTTTAATGAGGAATGCTTACTCATCCGCCCGCCTCATTAACAGGAGAAAAGTTGCAAGCGCAAACCTCGACCTTCTGCTTCACTTGCTACATGTTTCCCGATGTAAATTTCATACACCTAGATCACTGTGGGTCTTACATCAAACTAATATTTACTGTTTCTTGAGCATTGGGGTTCAGTATGTGAGTACTTCATGAATAAAGTGTTTGCTTGAAATCCAAGTTCATGTACCGAGAGCCACATGCAACTGTAGTCAGCACAACTCACGATATAATCGATGATTATCGCTGCAGATGGTAAACGTAAACACAGTAGCTGTGTCAATTTTATATGTAGTCGATGATAGCCTCGCTCATACATGTAGTTGATGACAGACTAACCCGTACATGTAGTCGATGATAGCCTCGCTCATACATGTAGTTGATGACAGACTAACCCGTACATGTAGTCGATGATAGCCTCGCTCATACATGTAGTTGATGACAGACTAACCCGTACATGTAGTCGATGATAGCCTCGCTCATACACGTAGTTGATGACAGACTAACCCGTACATGTAGTCGATGATAGCACCGCTCATACATGTAGTTGATGACAGACTAACCCGTACATGTAGTCGATGATAGCACCGCTCATACATGTAGTTGATGACAGGCTAACCCGTACATGTACTCGATATAGCCTCGCTCATACATGTAGTTGATGACAGACTAACCCGTACATGTAGTCGATGATAGCCTAGCCCAGCGGCCCAACAATACCTTTAAACGAGGCGGACTGTCGACATATATTTCAACCCAAGCTTGACAGTAATGATTAAGTACCTGTAGTTAGAAGTGCTCGTAGTTAGACATCCTGCCAGTATCTCAGAGATAATGAGTAATAAGAAAAAAATCTATATGACGACGAACTATTGAGACTAATAGACCAGTAATGATCAAATTTACTCCAGGCACTTTAGTTCGCGAAACAGATCATGAGGGTAAATCGCTATCAGAAAGTGAGAGGTATATATGGATATAAAAATCAATGTTTTCATTATATGTATTGGAAATGTAACAAAGAATAATGATATCGCTTGGGCTCACGTGAGTAGTGCTTAAAGTGAACATGTTTTGAGACTGAGAACATAATAATCAATGTGAAATACCACACTACAGTACTTTATTTACCAATACCCGGTACTGGGGTAGTCTTCTCTGTTCGATTGGCTGTGGTGTGGTCAAGCCAGTGGCTGTACAACATGGCTACAATATGAACAACCTTGTTTGTTCCGCAAACAGCCTTGAGTATTGCACCCAAACATTTCAACGCCTGTATTCATACAGGCTCTTACATGCACCCAGCTGGTCCTCGGCAAATTACGAACGTCACTCGAGGTAAAGCACCTCAGTTTAGCCAACTGTCAGCTTGTAACTCTGCACGAGTTCACCCTGGGTTGTCTGTGTCTGTGGACACGGCCCTCACCCAGGCCTACCTGGGCCTAGTACTTTACCTAAACATTCCTAACTTTTAACTTCATGTAAAATGATACACAAAGATAAAGTTTTCAAAAATCATTAATATACTGAATCTTACGAACAAAGATACACCATGTGATTCTGAAGCATGTGAATGTGAGGACAATGTATTTTATAACTACCATAAACTTAAGTGTAGTTATCGTAATCTTTATGATAAATTTAAGCTAAAAATTTTTGTAATACATGAACGTATAAAAGTTGTCTTGAAGCTTATTTTCTCTTAAACTGAGGACAGACATTAATAGTCTGTGTTACGCTGACAGAAATTACAAGATTCAATGAGAACTGAAAAGTAGGAGTCTTAAAAGGTATGATGATAAATATTGAGGTGTAAGATATCACACATATGGCAAGAATAAACGAGCGTATATTGTGACAAGAGTAATACCAGTTATAACCAGTTATAACTGTACTGACCAGTTACAATAGATTGGTGATGCCTACGTGTGCGCTTGCTAGTTTCAAATGGTACTTGATGCTTTAATGTTTTAACCAGTTACAATAGGTACGTTATGCTTGTATATGCTGACCAGTTATGTTCGTGTGAACCAGTTAATAGTGGTCCATGATGCCTATATATGTTAACCAGTTACACCTGGTACGACGTAATGCTTACATATGACCCCCATTACAACTGGTATGTGATACGCACATGTGTTAATCAGTTACATCTGGTACTTAATTCCAACACGTGTTAACCAGTTACAAGAGGTACATGATGCCTACGTGTGTTAACCAGTTACAACTGGTACGTGATGCCACATCTGGAATGCCAATTATAACTGGTACGTGATTCCTACATGTGGGATACCAGTTACAACTGGCACATGATACCTACATGTGTTAACAGTTACAACTAGTACGTGATTTCATATCTGGAATGATAGTTACAACCGGTACGTGATGCCTACGTTTGTCAACCAGATACAACTGGTACGTGATATCTACACATGTTAGCCATTTACATCTGGTACGTAATGCCTACATGTGTTATCTAGTTACAACTGGTACGTGATAACTATATACATTAATGTTACAACTATTACGTTATGCCACCATCTGTTACCCGGTTACAACTGGTACATGATGCCTGTGTGTTAATCAACTACAACTGGTACGTCATGCTTACGTATGTTAACCAGTCACAAATGGTACGTGATGCATATACATCATATGTTAACCAGTTATAACTAGCACGGGATACCTACAAGTGTTAGCCAGTTACAAATAGCGCTTGATGCCTACATGGTGCATAAATGTGTTAACCAGGAACAACTGGTACATGATGTCTATATTTTGTTGACACGTTACAGCTGGTACCTGACGCCTCAGGGTGTTAACCAATTACAATTGGTACGTGATGACTGCTTGTGTAAACCAGTTAAAACTGGTACGTGATGCCTACACGTGTTAACCAGTTGCAGCTGGTACATGCCTGCATGTGTTAACCAGTTACAACGGGTGCGTGATGCCTACATGCGTCAACCAGTTACAATTGGTACCTGACACCTAAATGTGTTAACCAGTTATAACAAGTACATGATACTTAAACATACTACTTACTTACGATACATGATGCCTACATGTGATAATCAGTTACAACGGGTACGTGATGCCTAGATGTGTTGACCAGTTACAACTGGTACGTGACTCCTAGATGTGTGGAGCACTTACAGTCAGTACGTGATACCTGCATATGTTAACCAGTTATAACTTGTACGTGAAGCTTACATGTGTTAACGAGTTATAATCGGTGCATGATACCTACATATACTAGATAGTTAGATCTACCCAAGGAACCAACATGTGCTAATTACAAATGGCACGTGACGCCACGTCTTGGATAACAGTTACAACTGGTACGTGATGACTACATTTAGGCTACTAGTTATAACTGGTACGTGATACCAAAATGTGTGAACCAGTTACAACTGGTACGTGATTTCAACATGTATTAACCAGGTACAACTGATACGTGATAAGTATATGTGTTAGCCAGTTACAACTGTTATGTGATGGCTACATGTGTTAGCCATTTACAACTGGTACATGATGCCTACATATATGAACCAGGTACAACTGGTACTTGAAGACTACATGTGTTAATCAGTTACATCTGTCAGGTAATCATTGCATGTGTTAACTAGTTACAACTGGTAGATGATAACTTAATGTTTTAAACAGTTACATCTAGTAAGAAATGCCTGCTTGTGTTAACCAGTTACAATTAGTAACTTATACCTAAATGTGTTAACCAATTACAGTTGGTACGTAGTGTCTACACGTTTTCACCACTTATAACTGGTACTTATAAGTGTTCAACAATTACAACTGGTACGTGATGCCCAAATGTGGTAACCAGTTACAAGCGATACGTCACGCCTACATGTTTTAACGAGTTAAAACTGGTACATGATGCCTACTTGTGCTAACCATTTACAACTGGTACGTGGTGTCACATCTGGGATACCAGTTATAATTAATACGTGATATCCATATATGGGATATCAGTCACAACTGGTTTCTGATGCCTACATGTGTTAACCAGTTACGACTGGTTTGTGATTCCTGTATGTGTTAACCAGTTACAATTGATAAATGAAATATACATGTGTTAACCAGTTACAACTGGTTTATGATGCCTACATGTGCTAACCAGTTACAACTGATAAATGAAACATACATATGTTAACCAGTTACAACTTTTACATGATATATCCATTTGTTAGCTAGTTACAACTGGTTTATGATGCCTATAAGTGTTATCCAGTTACAACTGGTTTATGATGCCTATAATTGCTAACCAGTTACAACTGATAAATGAATCATACATATGTTAACCAGTTACAACTGGTACATGATGCCTACATTTGTTAACCAGTTACAACTGGTTTATGATGCCTACATGTGTTAACCAGTTACATCTGATACATGAAACATATATGTGTTAACCAGTTACAACTGGTTTATGATGCTTACATGTGTTAACCAGTTACAACTGATAAATGAAACATACATGTGTTAAACAGTTGCAACTTTTACTTGATACCTACATTTGTTAACCAGTTACAACTGGTACATGATGCCTACATTTGTTAACCAGTTACAACTGGTTTATAATTACTACATGTGTTAACAAGTTACAACTGATTTATGATGCCTACATGTGTTAACCAGTTAGAACTGACACATGAAACATATATATGTTAACCAATTACAACTGGTATATGATGCCTACATTTGTTAACCAGTTGCGACTGGTTTATGATGCCTACATGTGTTAAAGTTACAACCAATACATGAAACATACATATGTTAACCAGTTACAACTGGTACATGATGCCTACATTTGTTAACCAGTTACAACTGGAACATGACATTGAAATTGTTAACCAGCTACAACTAGTACGTGAACCTAGATATATTTGCCAATTACAACTAGTACATGATTCCTACAAATGATAGATAGGTACAACTGGTCAATGAACCTAAATATGTTAATTAGTTACAACTGGTGCCTGATGCCATACCCGGAAAACAGTTACAGTTGGTGTATGATATGGGACCCAGTCACAACTGGTACGTCATGTCTATATGTATTAACCAGTGACAACTGTTACGTCATGCCAACATGCGTCAATTGGTTACAACTGTGATGCCGATGACTGTTAAGCAGTTATAACATGTTTGTAATACCTACATTTGTTAACCAGTTATAACTGGCACGTGATGCACACTTGTGTGAACAAGTTACAAATGGTACGTGATGCCTACGTGAGGTATATCAGTTACAGCTGTTACGTGATGTCTACGCGTGTTAACCAATTTCAACTGATGCATGATGTCTACATGTGTTGACCAATTACAACTGGTACCTGACCCCCAATTGTGTTAACCAGTTACACGTGGTATGTGATGCCTACTTGTGTTAACTAGTTAAAATTGGTACGTGATACCTACAAATGTTAACCAGTTACAACTGGTACATGATACCTGCATGTTACTATTGGTATGTGATACTCATTTGTTAACCACTTGCAACTGGTACCTGACGACCAAATGATTTAACCAGTTATAAGTAGTACGAGACACTTACTTATGTTAACCGTTTACAACTGGTACGTGATGCTTACATGTGTTAACTAGTTATAAATGGTACGTGATACCTACATGTGATAACCAGCTACAACTGGTACATGATGTTTCTATGCGTTAATCAGGTGCTCCTGGTACGTGATGCCTACATTTAGTAACCAATTATAACTGGTACTTGATGCCTACATTTCTAAACCATTTACATCTCGCACGTAATGTCAGCATGTGTTAACCAGTTACAACTGGTATGTGATATATATGTTATCCAGTTGTAACTTTTGGGTGATGCTGACATGTGTTAACCAGTTACGACGGTTACGTAATGCCTACATATGTTAACCATTCACATCTACATTTCACTGTCTACATTTCGTAACCATCTTCAGTAAGTACGTGGTACATACGTATATCAACCAGTTACTACTGGTATGTAATGTCTATATATGTTAACCAACAACAATTGATGCGTTACGCCCACATGTCGAAAACCAGTTACAACTGATAGGTTATACCTTCATATGTTAATCAGTTTCAACTGGTACGTGATAGCCACACATGTTAACCAGTTATAACAGGTACGTGATACCTACTTATGCTCACCAGTTACAACTAGTACCTGGTGCCACACCTGGGATACCAGTTACAACTGGCAAGTGATGCCTACATGTGGGATACCAGTTAGAACTGGTTCGTGATACCTGCATGTGTTAACCAGTTACAACTGGCACGTGATACCTACATACGTGAACCAGTTACATCTGGTATGTGATACCAACATGTGTTACAGAGTTAAAACTGGTACTTGATACTTACATGTGTTAAGCAATTTAAACTGGTGCGGAAGGCCTACTTTGTAAACCAGTTACAACTGGTATGTGACACCTAGATGTGTTAACCACTTATAACTTGTGGGTGATGCCTGCATGTGTCATCCATTTACAAGGGAACTGTGACTCCTACATGTGTTAATCAATTACAAATGAAACATGACATACATGTGTACATTTGTTAACCAGTTACAATTGATACGTGATACCTATGTATGTTATCCAGTTGCAATTGATACGTCATGCTTACGTATCTTAATCAGTTATAACTGGTACGTGATGTCTACATATCTTAACCAATTAAAGCTGGTGCATGATGCCTACATGTGTTAACCAGTTACGACTGGTAAATGATGTCTACAAGTGTTAAACCAGCTACAACTGGTACGTGATGCCTGCGTTTATCAACTGGTTACAACTGGTATATGATGTATAGATATGTTAACCAGTTACAACTGGAATTTGATTTCTACAAGTATTAACTAGTCACAACTGGTGCGTGATGCCTATACGTGGGATACTAATGATAACTGATAAGTGATACCTGCATGTGTTAACCACCCATGACTGGTGCGTAATCCCCAAATGTATTAATCAGTTAATAAATGTTACGCGATACCTTCATACGTTAAGCAATTACTTATGGTACGTGTTACCTACAAGTGCTCTAACTATCACAACTGGTACATGATACCTACAAGTGTTAACCAGTTACAACTGGTATATGAAACCCACATGTGTTAGTTATCTAAAACTGGTGCGTGAGACCTACATGTGGTAAGAAGTTACAACTGGTACTTCATACCTAAATGCGTCAACCAGTTACAGCTTGTTCGTGATATCTACATGAAGTAAAGAGTTACAGATGTTACATGATGCGTATATATGTTGATAGTTACAACTTAAACGTGATGCCTACATGTGTTTACTAGTTACAATTGGTACGTTATGTCAACATATGTTAACCATTACAACTGGTACTTAATGCCTGCACGTGGGATACCATTTACAACTGGTAGACGGCATCTACATGTGTGACCCAGTTACAACTGATATGTGAAACCAGCATGTGTTAATCAGTTGTAATTGATGCATGATACCTGCATATGTTAACCTTTTAAAACATGTGGTTAATGATACCTACATATGTTAAAATTCTAAAACGTGGTTAATGATACCTACATATGTTAACCTTTTAAAACATGTGGTTAATGATACCTACATATGTTAAAATTTAAAAACGTGGTTAATGATACCTACATATGTTAACCTTTTAAAACATTTGGTTAATGATACCTACATATGTTAAAATTCTAAAACGTGGTTAATGATACCTACATATGTTAACCTTTTAAAACATGTGGTTAATGATACCTACATATGTAAACCTTTTAGAACGTGTGGTTAATGATACCTACGTATGTTAAAATTTTAAAACGTGGTTAATGATACCTACATATGTTAACCTTTTAAAACATGTGGTTAATACCTACATATGTAAACCTTTTAAAACATGTGGTTAATGATACCTACATATGTCAACCTTTTAAAGCATGTGATTAATGATACCTACATATGTTAACCGTTTTAAACATGAGGGTAAGGCCTGCATATGTTGACTAGTTACAACTGGTAAGTGATACCGACATGTGTTAACCAGCTGCAGCAGTTGCGTGATGCCTACATGTGTTAACCACTTAAAGCTGGTACGTGATACGTACATGTGTAAACAACTGATGCGTGATGTCTACATATGTTAACCAATTACAACTGATAAGTGATACCTACATCTGTCAACTAATTACAACTGGTACGTAATGCTTACATATGCTAGATATCAACAGCTGATACGTGATACCTACATACCAGCGCAACTGGTACGTGATTACTACATGTGTTAAGTGGATACAGCTGTTGTGTGATACCTATATTTGTTAACCAGTTACAAGTATTAAGTTATACCTACACTTGTCAACTAGTTACAAGCGGTACGTGATAACTATATGTACTAACCAGTGACAACTCGTTCGTGTTTACCAGTTGCAAGTGGCACATGATACCTACATGTGATAACCATCTAAATTGGTATGTGATGTCTACATATGTTAGTAAATTACAGCTGTTAAATGATGACCTCCTGTTTTAACAATTAGCACTTCTACGTCATTCCTACATGTATGATACCTTTGCGACCGATACATGATACCTGCATGTAGTAACCCGTTACAACTGGTGCGTGATATCTACATATGTTAACTAGTTATAACTAGTGCGTGATGCCTACACGATTTAACCGGGTACAATTGGTTCATGATATCTACATATGTTAACCAGTTACAACTGGTACGTGATACCTATATTTATGTTAACCAGTTACAACTGATACTTGATGCCTACATTTACTAACCATTTACAACTGCCACGTAATGCCTACATGTGTTAGCCAGCGAAAACTGGTAGGTGATACCTACATGTACTAACTATTTACAACTGGAACGTGATACGTACTTGTAATAAATAGATAAAACTAATACGTGATATCTACGCGTATTAACCAGTTACAAGTGGTACTTGATTACCGACATTTGCTAACCAGTTCCATCTGGTGCCTGATGCGTACATGTATTAGCCAGTTACAACTGGTACGTGTTGTTTATGTGTTAACTAGTTACAACAGGCACTTGATACCTACAAGTGCTAAGCCGTTACAACTGATATGTAATAACTACATCTGTTAACCAGTTACAGCAAGTACGTGATATCTAAATGTGTGAACTATTTAGAACTGGTACGTGATGCCTACATGTGTTAACCAGTGACAACGGTTAACGTGATGCTTATATACGTTAACCAATTGAAGATGGTACAAGAGACCTGGTTATGGTAGACAGTTACAACTGTTACGTGGTGACTACATGTATTAACCAGTTACAACTAGTGACAATGTAATGCAGGCGCCTCACTGCATGATGCATGACCCTAATATTCTTCTTGAAAATAGAATATCTAAAATGGAGGAGTTGAAGTATTACATGTATACAGTATTTCCTTGCGTGAAGGTCTTCACGGAAGTGATACGTACTGTTAGTTTACAGTTTCCACACAGTAAACATTCCACACTTGGTACTTCTTACAAGTGGATGACTGTTGTCTGACGGCGATGTGTTTCCATGAGAGCAACACCACACTATGGTGTATTGAGAATGTGAAGGCATGTACAGAGCATCAGATTGGGGAAGAGCAGTGTGGTTTCAGAAGTGGTAGAGGATGTGTAGATCAGGTGTTTGCTTTGAAGAATGTATGTGAGAAATACTTAGAAAAGCAAATGCATTTGTATGTAGCATTTATGGATCTGGAGAAGGCATATGATAGAACTGATAGAGATACATTGCGAAATATTGGTCGATATAATATGGTGAGTGGGTACTGTGGTGTCGATATAGTATGGTGAGTGGGAACTGTGATGTCGATATAGTGTGGTAAGTGGGTACTGTGATGTCGATATAGAATGGTGTTTAGGTACTGTGATGTCGATATAGTATGGTGTGTAGGATTGTTAGGTCGATATAGCATGGTGAGTGGGTAATGTGATGTCGATATAGTATGGTGTGTGGGTACGGTTATGTCGATATATTATGGTGAGTGGGTACTGTGAAGTCGATATAGTATGGTCTGTAGGATTGTTATGTCGAATTAGAATGCTGAATAGGTACTGTGATGTCGATATAGTACGGTGAGTGGGTACTGTGATGTCGATATAGTACGGTGTGTAGGATTGTTATGTCGATATAGTATGGTGTGTAGATACAGTGATGTCGATATAGTATGGTGTGTAGGTTCTGTGATGTCGATATAGTATGGTGAGTCGGTACTGTGATATCGATATAGTATGGTGAGTGGGTACTGTGACGTCGATATAGTATGGTGTGTGGGTAATGTGATGTCGAAATGGTATGGTGTGTGGGTATTATGATGTTGATGTAGTATGGTGTGTGGGTATTATGATGTCGATGTAGTATGGTGTGTGGGTACTGTGATGTCGATATAGTATGGTGTGTGGGTACTGTGATGTCGATATAGTATGGTGTGTGGGTATTATGACGTCGATGTAGTATGGTGTGTGGGTATTATGATGTCGATGTAGTATGGTGTGTGGGTACTGTGATGTCGATATAGTATAGTGTGTGGGTCGATATAGGATGGTGTGTGAGTACTGTGATGTCGATATAGTATGGTGAAAAGGTACTGTGATGTCGATATAGTATGATGTGTAGGATTGTTATGTGATATAGTATGGTGAGTGGATACTGTGATATCGATATAGTATGGTGAGTGGGTACTGTGACATCGATAGAATATGGTGAGTGGGTACTGTGATGGCGATATAATATGGTGAGTGGGTATTGTGATGTCGATGTAGTATCTTGTGTGGGTACTGTGATGTCGGTATAGTATGGTGAGTGGGTACTGTGATGTCGATATAGTATGGTTTGTAGGATGGTTATGTCGATATGGTATGTTAGTAGGTACTGTGATGTCGATATAGTATGGTGAATGGGTACTGTGATGTCGATATAGTATGATGAGTGGGTACTGTGATCTCGATATAGTATGGTGAGTGGGTACTGTGATGTCGATATAGTTTGGTGTGTAGGACTGTTATGTTGATATAGTGTGGTGAGTGGGTTCTGTGATGTCGGTGTAGTATGGTGAGTGGGTACTGTGATGTCGATATGATATCGTAAATGGGTACTGTGATGTCGATATAGTATGGTGAGTGGTAGTATTATGTCGATATAGTATAGTGGGTGGGTACTGCGATGTCGATATAGTATGGTGAGTGAGTACTGTGATGTCGATACAGTATGGTGTGTGGGTACTGTGACGTTGATATAGTATGGTGTATTGGTACTGTGATGTCGATATAGTATGGTGTGTGGGTACTGTGATGTCGATATAGTATGGTGTGTTGGTACTGTGATATCGATATAATATGGTGTGTGGGTACTGTGATATCAGTATAGAATGGTGAGTGGTTATTGTGATGTCGATATATTATGGTGTGTGGCTATATCGATATAGTATGATGTGTTGGTACTATGATGTTCATGTAGTATGGTGTGTGGGTACTATGATGTTGATGTAGTATGGTGTGTAGGTATTATGATGTTGATATACTATGGTGTGTGGGTACTGTAACGTCGATATAGTATGGTGTGTGAGTACTGTGATGTCGATATATTATGGTGAAAAGGTACTGCAATGTCGATATAATATTGTGTGTAGGATTGTTATGTGATATAGTACGGTGAGTGGATACTGTGATATCGATATAGTATGGTGAGTGGGTACTCTGACATCGATATAATATGGTGAGTGGGTACAGTGATGGCGATATAGTATGGTGAATGGGTACTGTGATGTCGATATAGTGTGGTGAGTGGGTAGTGTGATGTCGATATAGTAGCGTGAATGGGTGCTGTGATGTCGATAAAGTATGGTGAGTGTGTAATGTTATGCCGATACAGTATGGTGTGTGGGTACTGTGATGCCGATATAGTATGGAGTGTTGGTACTGTGATGTCAAAATAGTGTGGTGTTTGGGTAATGTGATATCAATATAGTAATGTGTGTAGGTACTGTGATGTCAATATAGTATGGTGAGTGGGTATTGTGATGTCAATATATTATGGTGTGTGGCTACTCTGATGTCAATTTAGTATGGTGTAGGATTGTTATGTAGATATACTGTGGTGAGTGGGTACTGTGATGTCGATATAGTATGGTGCGTGGGTACGGTGATGTCGATATAGTATGGTGTGTGGGTACTGTGATGTCGATATACTATTGTGTGTGGGTACTGTGATGTCGATATAGTATCGTGAATGGGTATTGTGATGTCGATATAGTATCGTGAATGGGTTACGTGATGACGATATAGTGTGGTGAGCGGGTAGTGTGATGTCGATATAGTATAGTGGGTGGGTACTGTGATGTCGATATAGTATGGTGAGTGGGTACTGTGATGTTGATATAGTATGGTGTGTGGGTACTTTGATGTCGATATAGTATGGTGTGTGGGTACTGTGATGTCGATATAGTATGGTGTGTGGGTACTGTGATGTCGTTATAGTATGGTGTGTGGGTACTGTGATATCGATATAATATGGTGTGTGGGTACTGTGATGTCAGTATAGAATGGTGTGTGGGTATTGTGATGTCGATATATTATGGTGTGTGGCTACTCTGATGTCAATTTAGTATGGTGTAGGATAGTTATGTAGATATACTGTAGGATTGTTGTGTTGATATAGTATGATGAGCAGATACTGTGATGTCGATATAGTATGGTGAGCGGGTAGTGTGGTGTCGATATAGTATGGTGGGAGGGTACTGCGATGTCGATATAGTATGGTGGGTGGGTACTGTGATGTCGATATAGTATGGTGCGTGGGTACTCTGATGTCGATATAGTATGGTGTGTGGGTAGTGTGATGTTGATAGGTTATGGTGTGTGGGTACTGTGATGTCGATACATTACCGTGAGCTGGGTACTGTGATGTCGATATAGTATGGTGAGTGGGTACTGTGATGTCGATATAGTATGATGGGTGGGTACTGTGATGTTGATATGTTATGGTGAGTGGGTACTGTGATTGCGATATAATTTGATGAATGGGTACTCTGATATCAATATATCATTTTGTGTGGGCACTGTGATGTCGATATAGTATGGTGCGTGGGTACTATGATGTCAATATAGTATGGTGAGTGGCTACTGTGATGTCGATAGAGTATGGTGAGTGGGTATTTTAATGTCGATATAGTATGGTGAGTGGGTACCGTGATGTCGATATAATATGGTGTGTAATATTATGTCGATATGGTATGGAGAGTGGGTACTGTGATGTCGATATAGTATGGTGTGTGGGTACTGTCATGTCGATATAGTATCGTGAGTAGGTATTGTTATGCTGATATAGTATGGTTACTTTGTACTCTGATGTCAATGTAGTATGGTGTGTGGGTAGTGTGATGTCGATTACGCATGGTATGTAGGATTGTTATGTCGATATACTATGGTGAGTGGGTACTGTGATGTCGATATAGTATGGTGAGTAGGTACTGTGATGTTGATGGAGTATGGTGAGCGTGTACTGTGATGGCGATACAATATGGTGAGTGGGTACTCTGATATCGATAAAGTATGGTGTCTGGGTACTGTGATGTCGATATATCATGGTGTGTGGGTACTGTGTTGTCGATATGATTAATTTTGTGCGTACTGTGATGTCGACATAGTATTCTCTGTGGGTGCTGTGATGTCGATATAGTATGGTGAGTGGGTATTGTGATGTCATAATAGTATGGTTTGTGGGTACTGTGATGTCGGTATAGTGTGGTGTGTGGGTACTGTGATGTCGATTTAGTATGGTGAGTGGGTATTGTGATGTCGATATACAATGGGAGGGCACTCCGATGCCGATATAGTATGGTGAGTGGGTACTCTGATGTCTATGTAGCATGGTGTGTGGGTACTGTAATGTCGACTTAGTATGATGAGTTCGTACTGTGATGTCAATATAGTATGGTGCGTAGGATTGTTATGTCGATATAGTATGGTGAGTGGGTACTGTGATGTCATTATAGTATAGTCTGTAGTATTGTTATATCGATGTATTATGGTGTGTGGGTACTGTGATGTCGATATAGTATGGTGTGTTGGTACTGTAATATCGATAGAGTATGGTGAGTGGGTACTGTGATGTCGATATAGTATGGTGTGTAGGTACTGTGATGTCGATATAGTATGGTGTGTGGGTATTGTGATGTCGATACAGTATGGTGAGCTGGTACTATGAAGTCGATATAGCATAGTATGGTGAGTGGGTACTGTGATGTCAATATAGTATGGTGTTTGGGTACTGTGAAGTCGGTATGGTATGGTGTGTGGTTACTGTGATATAGATGTAGTATGGTGTATGGGTACTGTAATGTCGATATAGTATGGTTTGTGGGTACTGTAATGTCGATATAGTATGGTGTGTATGATTGTTATGTCGATATAGTATGGTGAGTGGGTATTGTGATGTCGATATAGTATGGTGTGTGGGATTGTTATGTCGATATAGTAAGGTGAGAGGGTACTCTGATGTCGATGTCGTATAGTGAGTGGGTACTGTGATGGCGATATAATATGGTGAGTGGGTACTCTGATGATGATGTAGTATAATGTGTGGGTACTATGATGTCGATACAGTATATTGAGTCGATACTGTTATGTCGATATAGTATGGTGTGTAGAACTGTTATGTCGATATAGTATGGTGAGAGGGTACTGTGATGTCGATATAGTATGGTGAGTGGGAACTGTCATGTTGATGTAGTATGGTGAGCGGGTACTGTGATGGCGATACAATATGGTGAGTGGGTACTCTGATATCGATATAGTATGGTATGTGGGTACTGTGATGTCGATATATCATGGTGTGTGGGTACTGTGTTGTCGATATGATATGTTTTGTGGGTACTGTGATGTCGACATAGTATGGTGTGTGTGTACTGTGATGTCGATATAGTATGGTGAGTGGGTATTGTGATGTGAAAATAGTATGGTTTGTGGGTACTGTGATGTCGGTATAGTGTGGTGTGTGGGTACTGTGATGTCGATTTAGTTTTTGAGTGGATGTTGTGATGTCGATATAGTATGGTGTGTAGGATTGTTATGTCGATATAGTATGGTGAGTGGGTTCTCTGACGTCGATATATCATGATGTGTGGGTACTGTGATTTCGATATAGGATGGTGAGTGGGTACTGTGATGTCGATATAGTATGGTGTGTGGATACTGTGATGTCGATATAGTATCGCTAGTGGATACTGTGATATCAATATAGTATGGTGAATGGGTATTGTGATGTCGATATAGTATGGTGTGTGGGTACTGTGATATCGATATAGTATGGGGTGTGGGTACTGTAATGTCGATGTAGTAATCTGAGTGGGTACTGTAATCTCGATATGGTATGGTGCCCTGATACTGTGATGTCGATACAGTATGGTGTGTGAGTACAATGATGTCGTAGTAATCTGAGTGGGTACTGTGATCTCGATATAGTATGGTGTGTGGATACTGTGATGTCGATATAGTATGGTCTGTGGGTGCTAGTATTGGATATAGTATAGTGAGTGGGTACTATGACGTTAATATAGTATGGTGAGTGGGTACTGTGATATCAATATAGTATGGTGTATGGGTACTGCGATGTCGGTGTAGTATGGTGAGTAGGATTATGATATCGATATAGTAAAGTTAGTGAGTACTGTGATATCGATATAGTATGGTGAGTGGATACTGTGATGTCGATATTGCATGGTCATTGGGTACTGTGATGGTGATATAGTATGGTGAGAGGGTACTGTGATGTCGATATAGTATGGTGTATGGGTGCTATAATGTCGATATACTATGGCGAGTGGGCACTGTAATTTCGATATAGTATGGTGTGTGGATGCTGTGATGTCAATATAGTATGGTGAGTGAGTATTGCGATGTTGGTATAGTATGGTTTGTGGGTAATGTGATGTTGATATATTATGGTGAGTTGGCGCTCTGATGTCGATATAGTATGGTGTGTAGGATTGTTATATCGACATAGTATGGTGAGTGGGCACTGTGATGTCGAAATAGTATGGTGTTTCGATACTGTGATGTCGATATAGTATGGGGAGTGGGTACTGTGACGTCGATATAGTATGGTGCGTGGGAACTGTGATGTCGATTTAGTATGGTGTGTAGGATGGTTATGTCGATATAGTATGGTGAATGGGTATTGTGATGTCGATATAGTATGGTGAGTGGTTACTGTGATGTCGATATATTATGATGAGTTGGTACTCTGATGTCGATATAGTATGGTGCGTAGCGTTGTTATGTCATAAAAGTATGGTGAGTGGATACCGTGATGTCGATATAGTATTGTCTGTAGTATTGTTATATCGATATATGATGGTGTGCGGGTACTGTGATGTCGATATAGTATGATGTGTTGGTACTGTAATGTCGATATAGTATTTTGAATGGGTACTGTGATGTCGATATAGTATTTTGAGTGGGTACTGTGATGTCGGTATAATATGGTGAGTGGGTAATGTGATGTCGATATATCATGGTGTGTGGGTACTTTGATATAGTATAGTATGGTGAGTGGGTACTGTGATGTCGATTTAGTATGGTGTGAGTATTTTGATGTTGGTATAGTATGGTTTGTGGGTAATGTGATGTCGATATATTATGGTGAGTGGGTACTGTGAAGTTGATATCATATTGTGAGTGGACTCTGTAGTGTCGATGTAGTATGGTGTGGAGGATTGGTATGTAGACAGTTTGGTGAGTGGACACAATGATGTCGATAGAGTATGGAGTGTGGGTGCTGTGATGTCGATATAGTATGGTTAGTGGGCACTGTGATGTCGATACAGTATGGTGTGTGGGTACTGTGATGTCGATTATGTATGGTGTGTAGGATTGTTATGTCGATATAGTATGGTGAGTGGGCACTTTAATGTCGATATAGCACGGTGTGTGGGTACGGTGATGTCGATATAGTATGGTGAGTGGTTACTGTGATGTCGATATAGTATGGTGCGTAGGATTGTTATGTCGATATAGTATGGTGGGTGGGTACTGTGATGTCGATATAGCATGGTCTGTAGTATTGTTATATCGATATATTATGGTGTGTGGGTACTGTGATGTCGATTTAGTATGGTGTGTTGGTACTGGAATGTCGATATAGTATGGTCAATGGGTACTGTGATGTCGTTATAATATGGTGCGTGGGTAGTGTGATGCAGATATAGTATGGTGTGTGGGTATTGTGATGTCGATATAGTATGGTGAGTTGGTACTATGAAGTCGATATAGTATTGTATGGTGAGTGGGTACTATTATGTCAATATAGTATGATGTTTGGGTACTACGAAATCGGTTTGGTATGGTGTGTGGTTACAGTTATACGATGTAGTATGGTGTGTGGGTACTGTAATGTCGATATAGTATTGTGTGTTGATACTGTAATGTCGATATAGTATAGTGTGTGACTACAGGGATGTCGATATATTATGGTGAGTGGGTACTATGATGTCGATATAGTATAGTGTGTAT
The DNA here is from genome assembly GCF_036320965.1 of Panulirus ornatus. NCBI lineage: Eukaryota > Metazoa > Arthropoda > Malacostraca > Decapoda > Palinuridae > Panulirus > Panulirus ornatus. The sequence goes on from NC_092238.1 coordinate 17,146,017, forward strand.
GATTGTTATGTCGATGTAGTAAAGTGACTAGGTACTCTGATGTCGATGTAGTATAGTGAGTGGGTACTGTAATGGCGATATAATATGGTGAGTGGGTACTGTGATGATGATGTAGTATAGTGTGTGGGTACTATGATGTCGATACAGTATAGTGAGTGGGTACTATGATGTCGATATAGTATGATGTGTAGAATTGTTATGTCGATATAGTATGATGAGTGGGTACTATGATGTCGATATAGTATGATGAGTGGGTACTGTGATGTCGATGTTGTATGGTGTGCGGGTACTTTGATGGCGATGCAATATGGTGAGTGGGTACTCTGATATCGATATAGTATGATGTGCGGGTACTGTGATGTCGATATGATATGGTGTGTGGGTACTGTGTTGTCGATATGATATGTATGTTTTGTGGGTATTGTGATGTCAACATAGTATGGTGTGGGTACTGTGATGTCAATATAGTATGGTGAGTGGGTATTGTGATGTCAAAATAGTATGGTTTGTGGGTACTGTAATGCCTATATAGTGTGGTGTGTGGGCACTGTGAGGTCGATTTAGTATGGTGAGTGGGTATTGTGATGACGATATAGTATGGTGTGTAGGATTGTTATGTCGATATAGTATGGTGAGAGGGTACTGTGACATCGATATGTTATGATGTGTGGGTACTGTGATTTCGATATAGTATGGTGAGTGGGTAATGTCATGTCGATACTGTATGGTGTGTGGGTACTATGATGTCGATTTATTATGGTGTGTAGGATTGTCATATCGTTATAGTATGGCAAGTGGGTACTGTGATTTCGATATAGTATGGTAAGTGGGTACTGTGATGGCGATATAGTATGATGTGGGGGTACTGTGATGGCGATGTTATAAGGTGAGTGTGTACTGTGATGTTGATATAGATTGGTGTGTGGGTACTGTGATGTCGATTCAGTATGGTGAGTGGGTACTGTGATGTTGATATAGTATGGAGTGGAGGATTGTTATGTCGATATAGTATGGTAAGTGGGTACTGTGATGTAGATACAGTATGGTGAACGGGTACTGTGATGTCTGTATAGTATGGTGTTTGGGTACTGTGATGGCGATATAATATGGTGAGTTGATACTGTGATATCGATATAGTATTGTGAGTGGGTACTGTGATGTTGATATAGTATGGTGAGTAGGATTGTTATATCGATATAGTAAGGTGAGTGGGTACTGTGATATCGATATAGTATGACATGTAGTATTGTCATATCGACATATTATGGTGTATGGGTACTGTGATTTTGATATAGTATGGTGTGTTGACACTGTAATATCGATATAGTATGTTGAGTGGGCACTGTGATTTCGATATAGTAAGGTGTGTGGGTATTGTGATGTCGAGTTAGAATGATGAGTGGGTATTGTGATGTCGAGTTAGAATGATGAGTGGGTATTGTGATGTCGATATAGTATGGTATGTTAGTACTATGATGTCGATATAGTATAGTGTGGGCAGGGGGGGTACTGTGATGTCAGTAAGGTATGGTGTGTTGGTTATTTCGATATAGTATGGTGTGTGAGTACTGTGATGTTAATATAATATGGTGTGTCGGTACTGTGATGTCGATATAGTATGGTGTGTGACTACTGTGATGCCGATATAGTATGGTGAGTGGGTACTGTGATGTTGATATAGTATGGTGAGTGGGTACTGTGATGTCGATATAGTTTTGTTTTGGGGTACTGTGATGGCGATATAATATGGTGAGTTGGTACTGTGATGTTTATATAGGTTGGTGTGTGAATATTGTGATGTTGATACAGTATGGTGATTGGGTACTTTGATGTTGATATGGTATGGAGTGGAGGATTGTTATGTTGATATAGTATGTTGAATGGGTACTGTTATGTCTATATAGTATGGTTAGTGGGTACTCTAATATCAATATAGTATGGTGTGTGGGTACTGTGACGTCGATATAGTACGGTGTGTTGGTAATGTGATGTTGTTATAGTAAGGTGAGTGGGCATTGTGATGTCGATATAATATGATGAGTGGATATTGTAATGTCGATATAGTATGGTGAGTGCGTATTGTAATGTCGATATAGTATGATGTGTAGGATTGATAAGTCGATATCGTATGGTGACTGGGTACTGTGATGTCGAAACAGTATGCTGTGTGTGTAGTATGTTGTCGATATAGCATTGTGAGTGGGTGCTGTGATGTCGATATAGAATGGTGTGTAAGATTGTTATGTCTATATAGTATGGTGTGTGGGTAATGTGATGTCGATATAGTATGGTGTGTGGTTACTCTGATGTCGATGTATTATGGTGAGTGGTTACTGTGATGTCAATATGGAATGGTGAGTAGGTACTGTCATGTCGATATAGTATGGTGAGTGGGTACTGTGATGACGATATAGTATGGTGAGTGGGGTAGTGTGATGTCGATATAGTATGGTGTGTAGGTTTGTTACATCGATATAGTATGGTGAGTGGGTACTGTGATGTCGATATAGTATGGTGTGGGGGTACTGTGATGGCGATATAATATGGTGGGTGGGTACTGTGATGTTGATATTGTGTGGTGTGTGGATAATGTGATGTCGATACAGTATGGTGAGTGGGTACTGTGATGTCGATATAGTATAGTGAGTGGGTACTGTGATGGCGATATGATATGGTGAGTGGGTTGGTGTGTGGGTACTGTGATGTCGATATAGCATGGTGTGTGGGTAAGTGATATCGATATAGTAGGGTGAGTGGGTACTGTGATGTCGATATAATATGGTGAGTGGGTACTATGATATGAATATAATATGGTGTGTGGGTTCCTGTGATGTCGATATAGCATGGAGTGTGGGTAAGTGATGTCGATATAGTAGTGTGAGTGGGTACTGTGATGTCGATATAATATGGTGAGTGGGTGCTATGATGTCGATATAGTATTGTGAGTGGGTACTGTGATGGCGATATATTATGGTGAGTGGGTACTCTGATATGAATAATAGTATGGTGTGTGGGTACTTTGATGTCGATATAGTATGGTGTGTGGGTAATGTGATGTCGATATAGTAGGGTGAGTGGGTGCTGTGATATCGATATATTATGATGAGTGGGTATTGTAATGTCGATATAGTTTGGTGAGTGGGTACTCTGATGTCGATATAGTATGATGTGAAGGATTGTTATGTCGATATGGTATGGTGTGTCAGTACTGTGATGTCGATATAGTATGGTGTGTGGGTACTGTGATGTCGATATAGCATTGTGAGTGGGTGCTGTGATGTCGATGGAGTATGGTGTGCAGGATTGTTATGTCGATGTAGTATGGTGATTGGGTACTGTGATGGCGATGTAGAATGGTGTGTAGGATTGTTATGTCGATACAGTATGGTGTGTGGGTAGTGTGATGTCGGTATAGTATGGTGTGTGGATACTTTGATGTCGATAATATATGGTTTGTGGGTACTGTGATATCGATATATTATGGTGAGTGGGTGCTGTGATGTCGATATAGTATGGTGAGTAGGCACTCTGATGTCGATATGGTATGGTGAGTGGGTACTCTGATGTCGATATAGTATGGTGTGTGGGTACTGTGATGTCGATGTAGTAAGGTGTGTTGGTACTGTGATATCGATATAGTACGGTGTGCGGGTAGTGTGATGTCGATATAGTATTGTTAGTGGATGCTGTGATGTTAATATAGTATGGTGAATAGGTATTGTGATGTCGATATAGTATGGGGTTTGGGTACTGTGATATCGATATAGTATGGGGTGTGGGCACTGTAATGTCGACGTAGTAATCTGAGTGGGTAATGTAATCTCGAAATAGTATTGTGTCTGGATACTGTGATGTCGATATAGTATGGTGTGTAGGATTGTTGTGTCGATATTGTATGATGTGTAGGATTGTTATGTCGATATAGTATGGTGAGTGGGTACTGTGATGTTGATGTAGTATGGTGAGCGGGTACTGTGATGGCAATATGATATGGTGAGTGGGTGCAGTGATGTTGATGTAGTATAGTGTGTGGTTACTATGATGTCGATACAGTATAGTGAGTGGGTACTGTGATGTCGATATAGTATGGTGTGTAGGATTGTTATGTCGATATAGTATGGCGAGTGGGTACTGTGATGTCGATATAGTATGGTTAGTGGGTACTGTGATGTCGATGTAATATGGTGAGCGGGTACTGTGATGGCGATACAATATGGTGAGTGGTTACTCTGATATCGATATAGTACGGTGTGTGGGTACTGCGATGTCGATATAGTATAGTGTGTGGGTACTGTGATGTCGATATAGTATGATGAGTTTGTCATGTGATGTTGATATAGTTTGGTGAGTGGGTGCTGTAATGTCGATATAGTATGGTGAGTAGGTACTGTGATGTCGATAAAGTATGGTGTGTAGGGTTGTTATGTCGATGTAATATGGTGAGTTGGTAACGCGATGTCTATATATTATGGTGTTTACGATTGTTATATCAATATAGTATGGTGAATTTACTGTGATGTCGATACAGTATGATGTGGGTACTGTGATGTCGATACAGTATGGTGTGTGGGTTTTGTTATGTCGATATAGTATGGTGTGTAGGACTGTTATGACGATATAGTATGGTGAATGGGTACCGTGATGTGGATATAGTCTGGTGAGTGGGTACTGTGTTGTTGATACAGTATGGTGTGTGGGTACTGTGATGTCGATACAGTATAGTGAGTGGGTACTCTGATGTCGATGTAGTATGGTGTGTAGGATAGTTATGTCGATATAGTATGGTGAGTGGGTATTGTGATGTCGATATAGTATGGTGAGTGGGTACTGTGATGTCGATATAGTATTTTGCGTGGGTACTGTGATGTCGATATAGTATGATGTGTAGGATTGTTATGTCGATATATGATGGTGAGTGGGTACTGTGACGTCGATATAGTATGGTTGATGGGTTCTCTGATGTCGATACATTATGGTGTGTGGGTACACTAATATCAATATAGTATGGTTTGAGTATTGCCACGTAGATTCAGTATGGTGCGTGGGTATTGCTATGTCGATACAGTATAATGAGGGTGCACTGTTATGTCGACAGACTATTGTGGTGTGAGTAATGTGATGTCGATATAGTATGAATTTTGTGTATTATGTCCATTGAATATGGTGTGTAGGTATTGCGTTGTCGATAGAGTATGGTGTTTGGGTATTGTTATGTCTGTAAAGTATCGTGTCTGGGTATAGTGATGTCGATAGCATATGGTGTCTGGGTATGTTGTAGTCGATAGAATATGGTGTGTGGTTATGGTGTAGTCGATAGAATATGGTGTGTGGGTATAGTGTAGTCGATAGAATATGATGTGAGTGTGGTGTAGTCAATAGAATATGGTATGTGCTTATGGTATAGTCGATAGAATATGGTGTGTGGGTATGGTGTAGTCGATAGAATATGGTATGCAGGTATGGTGTAGTCGATAGAATATGGTATGCGGGAATGGTGTAGTCGATAGAATATGGTATGTGGGTGTGGTGTAGTCGATGAAATATGGTGTGTGAGTATGATGTAGTCGAAAGAATATGGTGTGTGGGTCTGTTGTAGCTGATAGAATATGGTGTGAAGGTACTGGTATGTCGATAGAGTATGATGTTTGGGTATTGTGATGTTGAGAGAATAGAGTGTGGATATTGTGTTGTGGATAAAATATGGTGTTTGATATTGTGATGTTGTTAGTATTAAGTGTGGATAGTGGATATTGTGTTGTGGATAGACTATGGTGTTTGGTATTGTGATGTCGAGAGTATAGAGTGTGGATATTGTGTTGTGGATACAGTGTTGTGTATTGGTATTGTGATCTCGATAGAGGATAGAGTTTTGGTATTGTTGTGTCGGTACAATATAGGTGTGCGTTTCTTGTGATGTCGATAAAGTATGGTGTGTGGGTATTGTGACTTCTATAGCGCATGTTAAGTGGATATTGTGATGTTAGCACAGTATGGTGTGTGAGTGTTGTTATGTCAATACAATATGGTGTGAAGGAATGTAATGTCATTAGAGTATGGTGTGTGTATACTGTTATGTTGATACAGTATGTTGTGTGGATACTTTTACGTCGATACGGTATGATGTGTGGGTTAACGTTATGTCGATGTATTAAGGGGTGTGGATAATATTATGATGATACAGTATGGCATGAGGGTATTGTGGATGTCGATACAATATGCTGGGTTATTTTTGATTTAGAGACAGTATCACTTATCACTTAAGACGTGGGTACACCCAGGTGTGTGGGTGGCGCATGAGGTGAGGAGCAGGCACCGGGTGACCAGTGTGGCTGTGGAGTTGACTGGATCAACCTGTGGAATGTTTGGACGTTATTTGCTATTGATCAACAGGAGTGCGACATACACAGATCCCCTCATAGAGGGACATCTGAGCCATTGATATAAGAGATGTTATATTACGTCCTTCCGCCATGTAATGTTATCACACTGACTCTGCAATGTTGTCAGGTTGACTGTAATGTTCTTAGTTTGACTGTAATGTTGTCATGTTGACTATAATGTTATCAGCTTGACTGTAAGGTTGTCAGCTTCACTGTAATGATGCCAGGTTGACACAGTAATTGTTCAATCAGTTTTTAACTTTTCATCACTAATCTCTTGTGGACCTCAACATCTTGGAATCAGTAAGTTAGAGAACTTTGTCATTAAATAAAGATGCTTAAGTTTAGTACGTCAGTCAGGCTCCAGTAAAGTGACGTTCCAATCTTTATGAAAACTTCGCCTCACAACCACAACACTGGAGTTGGAAGATTCCAAGAACAGCCACTCTAACCCAAGGCCACACAGGCCAAAATATGTCAAGTACCGTATGGCTACGTGGCGTCTGGCTTCATTTGTCATTGATTTTTTAATAATTGTAAGGACTTAGGGAACAGGGGTCAAATCTTTTCATCTTTAAACATCTGTAATGTCACTGAGTAAATATGTTAGACCAACTACCTTCTGACCCCAGGCATCCGTGAGATTGTTTGACGACATTGAATGTACGCACACAAAATTGAAAATGTTACATCACTTTCACAAGATAACTAAAGCTTTGTGAATGTGATGTACGTTTAATGTCCTGTAGTTACCATGACCAACATTGGGGTAAATAAAGTTTCAAGGTTTGCACATATTTAATAGTAAATGTTGGAACCTGAATATCCTTACGTGGAAGCAACTTTACTACACTTGTCAGGACTCGCCTAATATTCTTGTTATATTGTCATGTTGCTCCTTGTATTGTCCAGTGATAGTTGCGTTTACCTATTCTTACTGTAGCTCATTACACGAGTCTTCTATGTAATTGTTCCATGAATCCACTAGATGTCTCTCAAGTCCGCTAGCTGTTCCATGAATCCACTAGTTGTTTAGCAAGTCAAAGATTTCAAATCGAATGCTAGGAATGTTTCCAAATTCAGCCAACTGAGAGGAAAACATACTTAGGCCGATGACTGACCGTTATTCTTAGAAGAGTAGGGGAACCAGGCAGATAGGGGAACATAAACCAGAGCTAGAAAATTTAGATTTTGCAAATCAGAAGTGGACTTAGGCAGATGAAGGTACCAAGAGCAATCAGTCGTAACTAGGTTCAGAGGAAGCAGACTGGGAGAAGAATAGTGGAGGAGTCAACAGAGATCGCAATGCTGTCGAGGTTTACAGACGTTGCCAAGAAAGAGGGTCAGAGGTTAACACAGCTGGAGGAGGAGATAACATAACTGAGAAGTCAAAGCGAGGATGAAGTTTCATCAGATGGAAGGGGATGTTGGGGATTTGAAAAGTTAAGTCAAGAGCCATAAACTTAGAACCACTTCATCTGAGAGGATTCACCAAAGACATGTGGCAATGATTTAAAATACAAAATGTTCAGAAGGATTTTCCTGGACGTACACAGAGTACAGACTGTGTCAACAATAGTGGAAGGGGAGGGGAAGAAAGAAAAGTCCTTGGGAATATCTTATATACTGGTCCACAGTCAAGGTGAACTTTGAACACTCAAATAGTACGCAGTACGGAGGAGAGAGAGAGAGAGAGAGAGAGAGAGAGAGAGAGAGAGAGAGAGAGAGAGAGAGAGAGAGAGAGAGAGAGAGAGAGAGAGAGAGAGAGAGAGAGAGAGAGAGAGAGAGAGAGAGATGTAATAATCGGAATATCAAATGAGGCAATAGGACGGAAGAGCCCTGCCAGCACCACAGACAGGTCAGTAATGTTAGCTGACGGAAATGTTAGACTAAAAGTGAACGTATCTAAATGTAGATGGACTTGTGATGAATGGTAAACAACTTGGGTTCACGGATCGTATTTGGAATAATGCACCTGATATTGTCTGAGTTGTGGGGACAACTCTCTACAGAGATATGATCCCACTTGTTTCCGTCCAGAGGGATGCATGGCAGCAAGGAAGGGAAGAGAAGACAAACGAGAAGGAGGCTTAGCCATCTTGATATGAGACAGCTCCTGATATCAGGAACTCCTGGAAGATGGACCAGTGAACAGTACATATTAAGAAGGGTGACTGTAGGAAAGAGGTGCATTGTGGTGTTCATGATATACAATTCTTCAAAGAATTTTAGCGAACCAGAACAAATATACGTTGTTGAAAATGATGAAACAATATTGAGGATGGTACAGTTAGCGGTAAAACATGCAATCCTCAGAGATGGCAAAGTACTAATGATGAGGAATTTCAAATACATAGACAGAAACGAGGAATTTAGATTCTCATAGAGATGTAGAGTCAAAAGCAGGCAAGATCTTGGTAAATATAAGAACGTCTCCTATACCATATTAAAGATCACATTAGGATGATAGGCAGTGATGCACTATCATTACCTGATCTTATTTTCTTACATATCAACATAGACATTACGAATCAAATAATGTTTCAGTCTGATTATGTGGTATATGAGGCCGTACAAAGACCAGAGATGAAACCAGACTCAGACAGGAGATATAAGTGTGCAAACTACACAAACCTCATTAATTTCTGGGTAACATAAACTGAGAAATGGAGTTCAGTACCCAGGAACTAGGGTGTCGGAATGGAAGGTTATGTTAGATTTACAATGGAGCAGAGAAATTGGTATATCTCGCTCTAAATAAAGAGGGAATGTTGCGAAGGAGGAGGGAGGAGTAGTTCAGTAAAAGATGACACAAAGTACAAGGGCTTCGCATTGTAGTTGAAAGATATAAGTGACACTCTAGCCAGCCAGCATTTGTGATACATAAGACAACAAAAAAAAAAACATAAGAGAATAAGAAAGAAGGATGAGAGAAGATCGAAAACATTTTCATAAATTCATCAGGAGAAAATTGTCAGTTAAAGAAAAACTAATCAGGCGAAGAGATTTATATGGAAGAACTACAGAGTGTAGACTATGGATTTGCGAGGAGCTGAATGACAAGTTCAAGAATGTTTTTACAGTGGAGGACACTGCAACTACATCACTGAGATGAAATGAGAAGGAAGTAATTGAGAAAAAATATATACAAGGTACTAATGGTCTTGAAGTATATGAGGCTTATGGTCCCTATGAAATATCTCCATATGAGTTACAAATGTGTTTATATCCACTTGACACCCCACTTGAAGCGTTGTTTACAATGTCGTTGGAAAAAAGTAGAAATCCAAGGGAGGAGAAGACAGCAAACATCACATCTATTTATAAGAAAGGAGAACGGAAGGAGGCGCTGACGAGGGTGGTCTGTAAGGTAATGGAGAAGATAATCAGAGAGTAAATAAACGACTTCCTGCAGGAGAATGATTGTCTAAGGGAGAGAAAACACGGTTTCAAAAAAAGGGGGACATGCATAACGAACGTCTTAGCTTTATTGTGGACAAAGAAGAAAAAACGCGAGTCGAGTGTGTGTATCGAACTGCCAGAGCGCATTTGAGACTGAGCCACACAAGGATCAAGTTTCTACTTGAATATGTTTGCAGATGATGCCAAGGTCATATGGTTAGTGGAAAGTGACGGGTGCCCCCCACAATCCAAATTTGGTCTGATGTCTGGTTGATGAAGCTAAACCTGAGTAAATGTCGAGTAATGAGGATGGGACGCAGGGAAAACACGCCTCAATATGAATGTCATGAAGCAGGGAACAAGCTGCAGGAATCCATTTGTTGGACAGAGGTGGGAGTAAGCATCATCCCCAACCTGTCGTCGACTTTCACATTAAGGGGAACAGTAGTGGAGGAGGCAGACTATATCCTTACAAATATTAGGATGGCGTTGAAGTGAATTTAAGAAATATTCCTCACTCTGTCTATATCTCCATTCTGCCAAAATTTGAATATGTTTATCAGGTCGAGTCACAGATTTTTCAAAAAGCACAAAGAACTATTGAGAACGTCCAGAGGACAGCAGATGTGTTACTAGAACAGAGAAAACTGAGTTACAGGGAAATGCAAAGCGGTTTACTTATGTCTATCATGGAAGAGCGAAGAAGAGGTGACTTGATCACAACCTTCAAGTTTGTAAGCCAGTTTGACGATGTGGGAATAGTACAACCATTGGCCATAACATAAAGTTAAGCAATGAAATAGCCAGAAAATAGGCAAAGAAGTACTTTTACGCTATTATGGTACGACATGTAAGAGTGAACTGAATTTATGAGATGGTAAATGTGGACAGGACACAAAAGTTTATAAAGGTATATGATGATAAAGTTCCAAAGATGAGGCGCGACAAACATAAAACTCCTTAACGTTACAGTACGAGTAGATAATCCAATCATCTTATCACTCCACAAGACAGAATTCCTAGTGACAAGTGTCTATGATCCTGTAAAGCCAGATTGGCCTTTACTTCATAAACGCAGCAACAGACCACTGGGTCCCTTCGAGACTGTTCGTGGTAGTGTAAGTAGCTATGAAAATCATCTAGCAGGTAAATTTTCATGTAGCTAAGAAGGCGCAAATAATGTCAGTCATGGTTTTGAGGCGAACTATTTATCAAGTCTGTACTTAATCATATCTATGGTACTACTTTCAACCACTCTAATTGGTAAATCACATCCACGTTAGCAATCCTGTTGAAGAAAAAGTATTTCGCCTCATTCGAAACACGATTGTTTTCCCACGAGTTTGTAACCATTATTGAGAGTGAGATCCGACGAATCTATCCCTTTGTGAATCGTCAGATCGAGATTATCGAAGCCTTTAATAACTCTGAATGTCTGTATCAGATCACCCTTCAACTTTTTTGTAAACTGAATAGATTTCAGTCGTTTATTCGGCTCTCATAGGATTTGTTTCTCTGTCTGGGGATCATCTTGGTAGCTCGTTCCTGTACTCTTTCCTTTCTGTCTGTCTTTCCTCAAGTAGGGTGACCAAAACTGAGCACAGTATTCAAGATGGGGACGCTCGAGTGACCTGTAAAGAATAAAGATAATTTCCCTGGACTTAAATTCGACAGCCCTAACTATGAATTCAAAAATTTCGATTATTAACTTCTCCTGTACACTGCTTATTTGGCTTGAGATCGTCAGAGATTATCATATCCATATTTTCCTCATGTCCGTTTTGCAGTTCAACAGAATTTATAAATTAGCTTACCTTTTCATTTTTACAACCAATATGTAAAATTTTGCACTTATCGGCATTAAGATTCTTTTACCACTGATGAGCCCGGTACATCATTTTGTCTATGTCCGTCTAGAGATGTGGACGTTCAGTTGCTGCTGTAGATCTATTTCTACGAATTTCGGTACCTTACAATCCAGATCATTATCAATATCATTGATATATATGAGAAAGAGAACTGGTCGCAAGACTTATCCTTGTGGTACACCACTTGTTACGGTTCACCTTCCTGAGGCTTGACTATAACACGACTCTGTTTACGGCCAGTTAACCAGTTATCTAACCCTGTAGTACTACTTCATCTATACCATGTAACTTAACTTTAGTTAATAATCTTTGACGTGGAACTTTATTGAATGCTTTTAAAAATCTAGATAGATGATCTCAATGGCTTTAATTGCCTCACACATGTTGATTATATCATGAAAGATTTTGACGAAAAAAAAAACCACATTGAAAATGTTTAGTAAGTGTTGGTCCTCTCAACAGTTTACAATCTTATCCCGAATTATGGCATCCACAAGTTTACCAATTACAGACGTTGAGCTGATTGGACGATCATTTCCTGGCAATGATGAATTGCCTTCTTTAGAAAGTGGGACTTAGTGAAGTTTTCGCCGCTTTCATTGTACTCGAATGGAATCTATCTGGGCCTCTGCTGTTATATTTATTGTCATCCTATTTCATGCCGATGACATGTTCTCGACTCTTATTATGTTCATGTGTAACAAGATATTTTCCTCTTAGGATTGGAACGAGATCCAGAACCTGAGCTGTATCTTCGGTTCAGAACACATGTGCGAAAAAAAAAAAAAAAATCAGTCATGATCTTTGTCATGTCCTCGTTGTTGTGAACCAAATCACTATTTTCAGTTAATAATGGCCCAGTTGACTGGGTGATGACTCTCTTGCTTGTAACAAGCCCATAAGACATTATGCTATTTACAGCAGTTAGCGTTCTTGACCGTAACACATTCACGGGTCGCCCAGGTTCGAGTACATAGGTTCGAATCCTGGTTACGGTAGTCGGTACACATTCAATCCAGCTGTTTATCCATGTCTAGGGTTTCTTCGATGAAATGGGTACCTGGCTAAGGCTAGGATATATATATATATATATATATATATATATATATATATATATATATATATATATATATATATATATATATATATATATATATATATATCTTTATATATATATATATATATATATATATATATATATATATATATATATATATATATATATATATATATATATATATATATATATCTTTTTTTTTCTTTTAAAGTATTCGCCATTTCCCGCGTTAGCGAGGTAGCGTTAGGAACAGAGGACTGGGCCTTTTTTGGAATATCCTCACCTGGCCCCCTTTGTTCCTTCTTTTGGAAAATTTAAAAAAAACAAAAAAAACGAGAGGGGAGGATTTCCAGCCCCCCGCTCCCTCCCCTTTTAGTCGCCTTCTACGACACGCAGGGAATACGTAGGAAGTATTCTTTCTCCCCTATCCCCAGGGATAAATATATATATATATATATATATATATATATATATATGTGCTGAGAGGTGCAACTGGAGGGATGTCTGATCATTATCTTGTGGAGGCTAAGGTGAAGATTAGTATGGGTTTTCAGAAAAGAAGAGTGAATGTTGGGGTGAAGAAGGTGGTGAGAGTAAGTGAGCTTGGGAAGGAGACCTGTGTGAAGAAGTATCAGGAGAGACTGTGTACAGAATGGAAAAAGGTGAGAACAATGGAAGTAAGGGGAGTGGGGGAGGAATGGGATGTATTTAGGGAATCAGTGATGGATTGCGCAAAAGATGCTTGTGGCATGAGAAGAGTGGGAGGTGGGCTGTTTAGAAAGGGTAGTGAGTGGTGGGATGAAGAAGTAAGAGTATTAGTGAAAGAGAAGAGAGAGGCATTTGGACGATTTTTGCAGGGAAAAAATGCAATTGAGTGGGAGAAGTATAAAAGAAAGAGACAGGAGGTCAAGAGAAAGGTGCAAGAGGTGAAAAAAAGGGCAAATGAGAGTTGGGGTGAGAGACTATCAGTAAATTTTAGGGAGAATAAAAAGATGTTCTGGAAGGAGGTAAATAGGGTGCGTAAGACAAGGGAGCAAATCGGAACTTCAGTGAAGGGCGTAAATGGGGAGGTGATAACAAGTAGTGGTGATGTGAGAAGGAGATGGAATGAGTATTTTGAAGGTTTGTTGAATGTGTCTGATGACAGAGTAGCAGATATAGGGTGTTTGGGTCGAGGTGGTGTGCAAAGTGAGAGGGTTAGGGAAAATGATTTGGTAAACAGAGAAGAGGTAGTAAAAGCTTTGCGGAAGATGAAAGCCGGCAAGGCAGCAGGTTTGGATGGTATTGCAGTGGAATTTATTAAAAAAGGGGGTGACTGTATTGTTGACTGGTTGGTAAGGTTATTTAATGTATGTATGACTCATGGTGAGGTGCCTGAGGATTGGCGGAATGCGTGCATAGTGCCATTGTACAAAGGCAAAGGGGATAAGAGTGAGTGCTCAAATTACAGAGGTATAAGTTTGTTGAGTATTCCTGGTAAATTATATGGGAGGGTATTGATTGAAAGGGTGAAGGCATGTACAGAGCATCAGATTGGGGAAGAGCAGTGTGGTTTCAGAAGTGGTAGAGGATGTGTGGATCAGGTGTTTGCTTTGAAGAATGTATGTGAGAAATACTTAGAAAAGCAAATGGATTTGTATGTAGCATTTATGGATCTGGAGAAGGCATATGATAGAGTTGATAGAGATGCTCTGTGGAAGGTATTAAGAATATATGGTGTGGGAGGCAAGTTGTTAGAAGCAGTGAAAAGTTTTTATCGAGGATGTAAGGCATGTGTACGTGTAGGAAGAGAGGAAAGTGATTGGTTCTCAGTGAATGTAGGTTTGCGGCAGGGGTGTGTGATGTCTCCATGGTTGTTTAATTTGTTTATGGATGGGGTTGTTAGGGAGGTAAATGCAAGAGTCTTGGAAAGAGGGGCAAGTATGAAGTCTGTTGGGGATGAGAGAGCTTGGGAAGTGAGTCAGTTGTTGTTCGCTGATGATACAGCGCTGGTGGCGGATTCATGTGAGAAACTGCAGAAGCTGGTGACGGAGTTTGGTAAAGTGTGTGGAAGAAGAAAGTTAAGAGTAAATGTGAATAAGAGCAAGGTTATTAGGTACAGTAGGGTTGAGGGTCAAGTCAATTGGGAGGTGAGTTTGAATGGTGAAAAACTGGAGGAAGTGAAGTGTTTTAGATATCTGGGAGTGGATCTGTCAGCGGATGGAACCATGGAAGCGGAAGTGGATCATAGGGTGGGGGAGGGGGCGAAAATTTTGGGAGCCTTGAAAAATGTGTGGAAGTCGAGAACATTATCCCGGAAAGCAAAAATGGGTATGTTTGAAGGAATAGTAGTTCCAACAATGTTGTATGGTTGCGAGGCGTGGGCTATGGATAGAGTTGTGCGCAGGAGGATGGATGTGCTGGAAATGAGATGTTTGAGGACAATGTGTGGTGTGAGATGGTTTGATCGAGTAAGTAACGTAAGGGTAAGAGAGATGTGTGGAAATAAAAAGAGCGTGGTTGAGAGAGCAGAAGAGGGTGTTTTAAAATGGTTTGGGCACATGGAGAGAATGAGTGAGGAAAGATTGACCAAGAGGATATATGTGTCGGAGGTGGAGGGAACGAGGAGAAGAGGGAGACCAAATTGGAGGTGGAAAGATGGAGTGAAAAAGATTTTGTGTGATCGGGGCCTGAACATGCAGGAGGGTGAAAGGAGGGCAAGGAATAGAGTGAATTGGAGCGATGTGGTATACAGGGGTTGACGTGCTGTCAGTGGATTGAATCAAGGCATGTGAAGCGTCCGGGGTAAACCATGGAAAGCTGTGTAGGTATGTATATTTGTGTGTGTGGACGTGTGTATGTACATGTGTATGGGGGGGGTTGGGCCATTTCTTTCGTCTGTTTCCTTCCGCTACCTCGCAAACGCGGGAGACAGCGACAAAGTATAAAAAAAAAAAAAAAAAAAAAAATATATATATATATATATATATATATATATATATATATATATATATACATATATAATACAACGTTATTGGGATGGCCTTGATTAGCTCCTCTGCTGCTCGTACCATCTCAGCCCAAAAAGAGATTACTGACGTTTACGTTGAGGTGGAAGTGTCATAGTTTCTCTCCGCAGTTTTGCATAATTTGCGTCATCAAGGTCGTTAGTGGTGTGTGAGCTTCTTATGTTTTGCTTTCGTGGACAACAGACACATCTTTATGTCATCGTTCCACCATTTTGGCTTCGCACTGAAGGAAGACCATCTACCAGGCGTTAACACAAACGTTCCTTCCATTGCTTTGCACCATTTACTGAAGGTCTTCAAAGCTACTTCGGTATTGCTTTTCCTATGTGATATCATCCCAAGTTTGCTTGTCAAGAGCAAGATGAAGATCTTTAAAACCTGCAAGTCTAAATCATTTTCCACTACTCTCATGTTGCCCAGCATTACAGACAATGTTGACATTCAACTCAGAAGTAACTCGCCGGTGATCACTCGTACCAAACTTTACTCCGACTTCAACATGGTTCATGTGATCCTCATTTGTATTTAGAACTAAATCTAATAAATTCTCGTCTCGCGTAGGTTTATCAACTACTTGTGTTAGGGCATTATAAGATGAGTTAGGTAGATCCAACGCCCCGAGCTGCTGGGAAGGGATTCTTTCCACTTACATAATAGGATGTTAAAATTTCCTACTGTGATCGAATCTCCTTCACTGCTAATTTCTGTTATTCGTCTAACTCTTTTATCCGTGCTGGAGGCCTATAAACTGATCCAATTGTAGTCTTCTTTCGAAACTTATCTTTGATTTCTATAAAAATGAAATCGATTTCATCAGCAGCAACAATATTTTTCAGTAGAGGACTTAGATAAGCTTTAACGAAGACACCATCATCTGTTTTATTTCCCCTGCCACTGTTGAATATAGTGTACCCAGAAAAGGCCCATCGATGAGGAAATCTGTATTTCTAATATCTAGCCAAGACACAGCAATATTTTTCTACGAAAATATACGACGTATAATCCGTGCATTAACATAGAATATTCTATCACATGACAGTTTTTTACCCTTGGTATGTATACGTGCAACAGTGGCGAGCTAGCTACACTTAACCTTGACTTGAGCCGTCCATCCTGGTCGCTTCCTGCCTTGTTCCCTGCTTCCACCTGGGGCTGATCTCATGCTGCTTCCACCTGGGGCTGATCTCATGCTGCTTCCACCTGGGGCTGATCTCATGCTGCTTCCACCTGGGGCTGATCTCATGCTGCTTTATGTTAATTCATGTTAGTTTTTCTTGAGTTAACTTTAGCAAGGCTACGTCCTACATCCCGACCATGTACTCTCTTTATATCGACTGGTACTGGAGATACAGGCACTTCACCCATGTAATGGAACCCTGGCAGAGATAAAGGCACTTCACCCGTGTAAAGTAAACCTGGCTGGAATACAGGCACTTCACCCATGTAAGGCAATCCCTAGCAGGGATACAGCACTTCACTCGTGTAAAGTAATCTTGGAGGAGATACAAGCACTTCGCAGATATAAAGTGTAACCCTAACGGGGACAGAGGTCACTTCAGCAGGGATACAGGCACTTCACTCGCGTAAAGTATCCCTGGCTGGAATACAGGTAATTTACTCGTATAAAACAACCCTTGCTGGAATACATGCACTCCACCCGTGTAAAGCAACCCTGGCTGGAATACAGGCACTTCATGCGTGTAAAGAAATCCTGGCGGAGTTACAGGCACTCCACCCGCGTAAAGCAACCCTGGCTGGAATAAGGCACTTCACCCGCGTAAAGCAACCCTGACAGGAATACAGGCACTTCACCCGTGTTAAGCAAACTTGGCGGGGATAATAGCAATTCACCCATTTCAAGGAACCCTGGCGAGGAAACAGGCACTTCACCAGTGTAAAGCAACCCTTGCGTAGATACATGCACTTCGCCGGTGTAAAGCAACCCTGGCTAGAATACAGGCACTTCACTCGTGTAAAACAACCTTGGCTGGAACAGAGCACTATACCCGTGTAAAGCAACCCTAGCGGGGATTCAGGCACTTTACCCATGTAAAGTAAGTCTGGCTGGAATACAGGCACTTCACCCGTGTAAAGCAGCCTCGGCTGGAATATAAGCATTTCATCCTTGTAAAGCAACAATGGCGGGGATACAGGCACTTCACTCGCGTGAAGAAACCTTAACGGGGATGCAGGCACTTCATCCGTGTAAAGTAGCCCTAACGAGGATACAAGCGCTTCACCCGTGTAAATAAATCCCGGCAGAGATACAGGCACTTCACACGTGTAAAACAACCCTAGCGAGGATAAAGGCACTTCCTCCGTGGTAAGCAACCTTGGCGAAGATACAGACACTTCACTGTTGTATAGCAGCCTAGGAGGGGATACAGCCACTTAACCCGTGTAATGTAACCCTAACGGGGATACAGGCACTTTACCCGTGCAAAGCAACCATGGCGGGGATCCAGACACTTCACCTATGTAAAGCAGCCCTTGAGGGGATCCATGCACTTCATCCGTGTAAAGTAATCATGGCTTGGATACAAGCACTTCACTCGTGTAAGGTAACCCTGGAGGAGATACAGACACTTCACCCGTATAGAGCAACCCTAAGTGAGATACAGGCACTTCACCCGCATAGAGCAACCCTAAATGAGATACAGGCACTTCACATTGTAAAGTAACCCTAACGGGGAGATGCAAGCACTTCAACCTTTTAAAGCAACCTTTGTGGGGATACAGGCACTTAATCCGTGTAAAGCAACCCTGGCTGGGATACAGGTACTTTACCTGTGTAAAGTAACCCTAATGGTGATACAAGCACTTCATCCGTGTAAAGCAACCCTGGTTTAGAATACAGGCCCCTCACCCGTGTAAAGCAATCTTATACTGGATACAGGCACTTAACCCTGTAAAGTAATCCTGGTGGAGATACTGGCACTTCACCCGTGCAAAGCAATCCTCACGGGGATGCAGGCACTTCAGTGAAAAGTAATCCTGTCGAGGATATGGGCACTTCACTAGTGTATAGCAACCCTAACTGGGATCAGGCACTTCAGCCGTGTAAAATGATCCTAACGAGGATACAGGCACTTCATCTGAGTAAAGTACCCGAACGAGGATACAGGCACCTTACCCGTGTAAAGCAATCCTGGCGTAGATAGAGGCATTTCACCCATGTAAAACAGCCTTGCTGGAATACAGGCGCTTCACCTTGTAAAGCAGCTCTGGCTGGAATACAGGCACTTCACCCGTGTAAAGCAACCCTAGCGAGGATAAAGTCACTTCATCCGTGTAAAGCAACCTTGATGGGGATACAGGCACTCGACCCGTGTAAAGAAACCCTGGTGCGGATACCGGTATCTCACCTGTGTAAAGTAATCCTGGGGGAGATACAAGCACTTCAACCTTGTAAAGCAACTTTAGCGGGGATACAGGCACTTAACTAGTGTAGAGCAAATTTGGCGGGGATACAGGCACTTCACCCACGTAGAATAATCCCTACTGGAATAAAGACATTTCACCCGTATAAAGCAACCCCAGCGAGGATAAAGGCACCTGTTGGGAATACAGGCACATCACCCATGTAAAGCAACCCTATCAGAGATACAGCCACTTTACCCTTGTAAAGTAACCCTAACGGGGAGACAGGCACTTCACCAGTGTAAAGTAATCCTGGCGGAGATATAAGCTCTTCAACCTTGTAAAGCAACCCTAACGAGGATACAGGCACTTCACTTATGTAAAGCAACCCTGACTGGAATACAGACACTTCACCGTGTAAAGCAACCTTTGCTAGAGTACAGGCACTTCACCCGTGTAAAGCAAGCCTGGCTAGAATACAGGTACTATCCGTGTAAAGCAACCCTGGCGAGGGTACAGATACTTCACCCATGTTTAGCAGCCCTGTCGGGGATACAGGCACTTCACCCGTGTAAAGCAACCCTGGCGGAGATACAGGCACTTCACCCGTGTAACGCAACCTTAGCGGGGATACAGGCACTTCACCCATGTAAAGCAACCCTGGCTGGAATACAGGCACTTTACTCGTGTAACGCTACCCTACTGGGGATACAGGCACTTCACCCGTGTAAAGCAAGCCTGGCTAGAATACAGGTACTACCCGTGTAAAGCAACCCTGGCAGGGGTCAAGGCACTTCACCTGTTAAGTCCCTACTAGCAAAGTTTATCTTAAAATCGTCGAGTCTTCACAGAAAACAGACTGTTGCAGGCCGGACTCTCATATCCTGAACTAGTCAGTCGCTGGGCGCCCACACCCGCTCACTGTGCTCTATACATCTACTCTCCTGAACCTTAAAATTCTTTCATATGTAAGAAGAGTCTTAAGGTGTTCTTCATTATGAGTAATACGAGTTTATGGATATGTAAGCATGCATTTGATATGATGATAATAGGAAAATGGACTCGATTCAACAATTTTATTTCGGTTAAAAAAAAGAAGTAGGTAATGGCAGGTGGTGAGGCTCGACGTCAATTCACTCCCGCCTGCTCCCTGCGGACGGGAGCAGGCGGGAGTGGGTGACCGGGGAACAATGAGAGATCCTAGAGAGTTGTGAGAGAGAGAGAGAGAGAGAGAGAGAGAGAGAGAGAGAGAGAGAGAGAGAGAGAGAGAGAGAGAGAGAGAGAGAGAGAGAGAGAGAGAGAGAGTAGGGGAGAGGGCCGGGATAGTGTCAGTCAGAGAGTACATGAAGCCTCCTAGCTAAGTTCACCATCCACCTGCGGCAGCAGGAGAGCCAGCCATGCTACTGCCACAGGGGCGCCGCATTGCGTGCCTCCGCCACCCATGGTTACCAGGCGGCCCCTGAGGGTTCATCACCCAACCTCTCTCCTGCTGCTCACAGTGAGGCCGGGAGGTGTTTGCTGAGCGCCACCTGAAGCAAGGTTAGGTGCAGCTGGGGCCTGGTGAAGGTCAGCTTGAGATCAATGAGGCAGAGAGGTACTTGGTGAGGTGCAGCTGGGGCCTGGTGAAGGTCAGCTTGAGATTAATGAGGCAGGGAGGTACTTGGTGAGGTGCAGCTGGGGCCTGGTGAAGGTCAGCTTGAGATTAATGAGGCAGGGAGGTGCTTGGTGAGGTGCAGCTAGGGCCTGGTGAAGGTCAGCTTGAGATTAATGAGGCAGGGAGGTGCTTGGTGAGGTGAAACAAGCGCTTAGTGAGGCTCAGCGGTGTTTGATGAGGGCAACATGATTCCTGGTGAGGTCCAGTTGGTCTTGTCTAATGTTTACAACGACCCAACACGACGCGCGTAACGCTCATCACAGCTGAATCTGAAGTTGTGAGTTGTGTGAGTTATGTGTTGCCAAGTGTTACGTGTGAGACGATGGAGGTGTGTGTCTGTGGAGTGAGGACCAGCAGTCCGCGTGTGGCTGAGGCAGAGGGAGGTGACAACTACCAGGGCCAGGGAGGAAAATAAGATGATGGTGAAGGATAATGGTGATTTCTGAAGACAACCATGCGTTTGTTAGGTTACCTACTGTACTGGGATGGAAAAAGTAATGAAAGTATCAGCTTTAAAGTGGAGAAATGATTATGAATTTAAGGTAGAGGTGAGAGGAAAGACGAGGGTACCGTCCCTCCTGGGCTGGTCACTGGCTGCAGGGATGGACCCTCCAGAGGAAGGGCGGATTGACCGTAAGCCAGACTCACGAGCGAAGTATAGTTTGAGCAGACTGGATCAAAGTGCAGGACAGTCAAGTTTACTCTTGTCTTTTCATATCCCAGCTTGTCTAACTGACCCTTAGAGAAAAAAATCTTCACTGATCCCACTTATCTGTTCCTTCTTTTGGAATTTTAAAACTCCCATCCCTTTCAGTCGTTTTCTACAACACGTAGGAAATACCTTGGTAGTGTTATTTCTCGTCTAACCTCAATGATATCTATCTGTCTATTTATTATACTTAGCCGCCGTCTCCCGCATTAGCGAGGTAGCGCAGAGACACAGACGAGGAATGGCCCAACCCACCCACATAAGGACGTCAGAAACGCACAGATCAGTTTGGTAAAAGTAGGAAGACTTGCTTATAATTCCAAAAGAAAAATCCGTAAACTTTTCATGAAGGTAATGACATGCAGATTATGTCAGTTATGGACTCAAAGCGACGTATTTATGAGCAATCTTCTCTTAAGTGTCTGTGGTATTGATTACAACCACATCAACTGGTAAATCATTCCTCATCTTATTCCAGGTAAAACGTTTGCTCACGAGTTTGTATGTAAGGCTTAAGTAGCTTGTTGGATGGAGACCATCGAGGCCTTTCATGATCTTGAATATCCATATAATATCACCTCTTAACTTTCTCTTTTGTTTTTTTGAATATAAACTCATTCACTTCGTTTACTCGGGTCTCGTAGGATTTGTTTCTCGGTCCGGGAATCATCTTGGTAGCTGGCCTCTGTACTCTCCCCATTATGTATATCTATTTTTTCAAGGAAAGTTACCCATATTGAACACAATATTCAAGATCAGGACGCAACAATGGATTGTAAAGAATGAGGATAATTTCCCTAGACATCAGTTCGAAAACCCTACATATGAATCCAGGAATATTTTTCACCCCTTTTTACTGCTTCTGTGATGCTGCTTCCTTGGCTTTAAGTCACCAGATACTATCACACTCAAGCTTTTCTTCATTCAATTTTGTTTTAGCTCAACAGAATTCAAGCTGTAGCTGGCCATCTCGTCCTCACTACGTATGCGAAAACTTTGCACTCATCAATGTTCATATGTCACCTATGAACTCGTCCATCAGACTATCTATCTCAGTCTGAACTCCAGACTTTCAGTTTCAGATGTAAATCTTTTCCGTACCTTACAATTGTTTGCAAATATCGATATCTTGCAATGCAGCCCATTATCAACAGGTCCCAAAACTGGTCCTTGCGGCACACCATTTGTTACAGTTAACCATTCTATGGCTTGACCATTAGTCACCACTCACTTAAACACGTCTATAACATGTGGCTTAACTTTGGTTAGTGACCTTTGATGTGGAACTTTACCGAATGCGTTTTGAAAATCTATAAAACTGTCATCAATTGCTTTACTTTCGTCATACATGTTGATTAGATCATAAAAGAAATCAAACACATTTGTCAGACATGGTCTGTAATCTCGTCCCCAATGATGGTTTCCATAAGTTAACCAGCAACAGCTAACTGGACGATGGTTCCCGGGCAGTGACTTATTGTCTTTATTGAATATTGGTATTACATTGGCAGACTTTCATCTCCTGGAAACTAAAAGACTTATTGAAAAGAGCAGTTTAGGGCATTACAAATCTTATTTTCGTCTCTTTCATTGTCCTCGGATAAACTCGATGACCTGTCAGCAGGCTACTTAATGACCCGTCAGCAGGCTACTTTATGACCCGTCAGCAGGCTACTTTATGACCTGTCAGCAGACTACTTTATGACCTGTCAGCAGACTACTTTATGAACTGTCAGCACGTTACTTTATGACCCATCAACAGGTTACTTTATGACCCGTCAGCAGGTTACTTTATCACCTATCAGCAGGCTACTTTATGACCCGTCAGCACGTTACTTTATTACCCGTCAACAGATTACTTTATGACCCGTCAGCAGGTTTTCTTTATGACCTGTCAGCAGGATACTCTGTGGCCTGTCAGCAGGCTACTTTATGACCTTCAGCAGGCTACTTTATGACCCGTCAGCAGGCTATTTTATGACCTGTCAGCAGACTTCTTTATGACCTGTCAGCAGGCTACTTTATGACCCGTCAGCAGGCTACTTTATGACCTGTCAGCAGGCTACTTTATGACCTGTCAGCAGGCTACTTTATGACCCGTCAGCAGGCTACTTTATGACCTCTCAGCAGGCTACTTTGTGAGCCGTCAGCAGGCTACTTTATGACCTGTCAGCATATCTTCTTTCACTGTCACTACTGACGGACACCAGCCAGCTGGATGTGGCTTTAAGACGTTCGCCAGCAGCCCAAGGCTGAGGTGACCACTACAAGATCTTGAACAACTTCCTCTATGCTCCCTGAGAACCAACTCATTAACCAGCCTTGAGTTTGCCCAACATGATGTTACACGTCTGTGGCCGACTGTGGCCCCCTCACTGGTCATGGTTCTAACTTGGTAATCACTTACGATTGTGGCCGACTGTGGCCCCCTCACTGGTTCATGGTTCTAACTTGGTAATCACTTATGATGGCAGGCAATTGTTTGAGCTAATTACTGATACGTCAACTATATTCAGCTAAGGCATGGAGAGGTTGGCAGATGCCTTTCATTCATGATTCTCCGTTGAGGTACATCAACATGCGCACACACGAGTAGCTCTCTCTCTCTCTCTCTCTCTCTCTCTCTCTCTCTCTCTCTCTCTCTCTCTCTCTCTCTCTCTCTCTCTCTTAAAACGCACTAACACTGAAGTACAAAACACATGAACGAGCGCTTTTTATGACCATATTTGACAGTAAAAAGAAAAAAAAGAACCAAGAACCAGCACAAAGAGCAATAACACAAGAGTCAAGTCCCTGTTAAGACCCGAGGTGTTGCCAACCCCAGCCAACAGATGACGCTCAGGAAAATCGATGTTCAACGTCCAGCCATAACTGGCAACGATCTGTTTACATACGTTTACATTATTGAAGGCAAACCTTTCATGTCTTGAGGGAGTCGGAGCTGCGTTGTAATGGTTCATGATGTGGTCGATCATTACATGGGACACAACAGCTCAATACCTAGCCACTCATTATGCATATTTGCCCGATGGATTACCAATGACAGACGAGTTCTGTGTTGTTGCATATACTGTAGTGGTGTCAGAGCTTTCAGGGAACACTATGTGTGAAGGAATTCATTTTAGCACTAAGTTGGTGTCCTGCTCTGTGAGACATGCAAATAGTTTTGAGTTTTGACGTGATATATATATATATATATATATATATATATATATATATATATATATATATATATATATATATATATATATATATATATATATATTGCGTAAGGGTCCCGGGCTCGATCCTGGCTGTTGGAGGTTTATATGTTCTATGAAAGTGAGCGTTCATTTTTTTTTTGCACTTTGTTCATATTCATATATATATATATATATATATATATATATATATATATATATATATATATATATATATATATATATATATGAAAGGAGGAAGCTGAAAGCAAATGTCAATAAAAACAAGGTTATTAGGTTCAGTAGGGCAAAGAGACTCGTTAGTTAGGCGTGTGAGTTTGAATGGAGAAAACATAAAAAAAAAAATGTTTTAGATACAAACGGAACCATGGAAGTTGGAGTGAGTCAAAGGGTGGGGAAGGTTGTCGGAGCATTGAAAAATGCATGGAAAGAGAGGTGGAAACCGAAACCGAATCCACTTTCAGGCCCCTCAGACTTATCCATGGTTTATCCCTGACGCTTCACATGCCCTGGGTCAGTCCACTGACAGCACGTCGATCCCAGGATAGCATATCATTCCCATTCACTCTATTTCGGGCATGCCTGTCATCCTCCTGCATATCTGGGCCCAGATGGATCGAAGTACTTTTCACTCCATCCTTCCATCTCCATTTGGTCTCCCCGTTCTTCTTGTTCCCTCCACCTCTGACACACTTATCCTCTTCGTTAACCCGTCCTCACTTATTCTCTCCATATGTCCACAGCATTTCAGCGTGCTCTCTTCTCCTCTCTCAACCACAGTCGCATCCATATTATATTGTTGAGACTACTGTACCATCAACAACACCAGCTTTTTGCCCTCCCAGATAAAGATCTTTCTTTCCACACATTCTTCAGCGCTTCCAAAACCTCAGGCCAGCTCACCCACTCTGTGACTCACTTCCGCTTCCATGGTTCCATTCGCTGCCGTATCCACTCCTATATATTTGTGTGGAGTTGTAGGAGAGTTTACAGACGCAGGAGACTCGTGTGGCGCAGTCAAGTTATGAACTAATCAAAGTCAACTTTACGTATACCACTTCGAAGCATCCACTTGTGTTCCATTTCATTATAGATATTTAAGGAACGCTTTATAGATTTCAAACGTGACTGATGCTTGGAGCCTCCTTCTCTCTCTCTCTCTCTCTCTCTCTCTCTCTCTCTCTCTCTCTCTCTCTCTCTCTCTCTCTCTCTCCCCCATGCGTTACAACAATGATTTCTTGTTATCTATGATGTAAATTTCATGAAGGTTCAAATTTATTTCAAATTGATACTCTCATACGTTGACGACTTAACGCTGCATTCCTCCACATCATTCATTTCTGCTTTTTCACTCACTCAACAAACAATGACACGATATCTTAGTGGGGCACGAGAAATCTGGTTAAGTTTAATACCTACAAGACCCAGTTTCCACCCATCTCGATCGAATATTCCTCACAATTTTCCTCTTTCCTTCGACGGTTCTGTAATTCCACCCCTTGACTCAATGAACATACTTGGTATCACTGTAACATTCACTCTATCTTGGAAGCTCCACATTACGAAAAATAGCAATACCTCCCTCTGAGAAACTGGGTGTCTTGTTTAGATGTCGAAATTCTCTTCCTAACAGTTGCTCCGTTTATAAAAAAAGATTAATCCGTCCTTGTATGGAGTACTGCTCTCACATCTGAGGTGGTTCTAGCTCTGCATCCTTACTTAACAGAGTTGAGTCGAAAGCGGTCCGACTTATAAACTCTCCCTGGCCAAGATCAAACTTGACTCTTTTGCCCTACGCCGTAATGTTGGTTCACTTTTTCTCTTCTGTTGGTATTTCTTTGGTTTTTGCTCCCGAGAGTTGGCTGCTGGTGTGCCCCCACCACCAGCTAGACCACGTAATACCAAACTGCTGCCTCACATGATCACTAGTTGGCCGCCGGCAACTCAAGGGAGTCAGATAAGTGTTTCTTTCCCTACAGATAACTATGTCTTTCCCAGTAGCTATGACAAGGAACAATTCAAAAGACAAATTTTTCACTTCCTCAGAAATTCGTAAATGCTTTCCCTTGTCTCTTCTTTTTCCTTTACATTAACTTCTCTATATTTCAACTGAGGCCCGGCCTTAATGTGCACCTTTGTCCGTGACTGGGGCCTCCAACATAAAAACAAACCAACAATATAGTTCACTTTCTCCTGTAGAGAAGACCTCTTATTGTATACCTCGAGCGAGACTGGCTCTCACCCGAGGTCAATAGGCAATAATCCAACGTTTCGATCTTCTATAAATATTAATGTTACTCCATTGTATGATGGACTGATAAGTGAGGTTAGTCTGGAAATACCTTTTTATCCGTCGTGTCAGGAGGTTGGCCATAAGGTCAACATGGAATGTTAGTCATAACTCACATCAAACTGTTCCTCCAATACTATGCAAATGTCACTGAGAATCACATGTCACACTCATGTCTGACACCTACGTAAACATGAACCCTCAGTAACATGATAATGATGGTGATTATAGTAATAATGATAATGATAATAATAGTAATAGTACTGATAATAATAATCATGATGATAATGATAAGAATAATGATAATAGCATTAATATTACTACTGCTGCTACTACGAATAATGATAATAATGATAATAATGATGATAATAATAATAATAATAATAATAATGATAATAATAATAATGATAATAATAATAATAATAATAATAGTAATGATAATAATAATGAAATAATAATAATAATAATGATACTAATAATAACGATAATAATAATGATTATAATAGTAATGATAATGATAGTGATGATTATTAATTCATTCTATTATAAATGATCACTGTTTTCCGCGTCAGCGAGGTAGCGCAAGGAAACAAACGAAGAAAGAATGGCTCATCCACTCATACACACACACACACACACACATATATATATATATATATATATATATATATATATATATATATATATATATATATATATATATATATATATATATATGTATATATATATATATATATATATATATATATATATATATATTCATTTATTCATTTTGCTTTGTCGCTGTCTCCCGCGTTAGCGAGGTAGCGCAAGGAAACAGACGAAAGAATGGCCCAACCAACTCACATACACATGTATATACATACACGTCCACACACGCAAATATACATACCTATACATCTCAATGTATACATATATATACACACACAGACGTATACATATATACACATGTACATAATTCATACTGTCTGCCCTTATTCATTCCCATCGCCACCTCGCCACACATGGAATAACAACCCCCTCCCCCCTCATGTGTGCGAGGTAGCGCTAGAAAAAGACAACAAAGGCCCCATTTGTTCACACTCAGTCTCTAGCTGTCATGTAATAATGCATCGAAACCACAGCTCCCTTTCCACATCTAGGTCCCACAGAACTTTCCATGGTTTACCCCAGACGCTTCACATGCCCTGGTTCAATCCATTGACAGCACGTCGACCCCGGTATACCACATCGTTCCAATTCACTCTATTCCTTGAACGCCTTTCACCCTCCTGCATTTTCAGGCCCCGATCACTCAAAATCTTTTTCACGCCATCTTTCCACCTTCAATTTAATATATATATATATATATATATATATATATATATATATATATATATATATATATATATATATATATATATATATATATATATATATATTTTTTTTTTTTTTTTTTTTTTTTTTTTTTTTATTCTTTGTCGCTGTCTCCCGCGTTTGCGAGGTAGCGCAAGGAAACAGACGAAAGAAATGGCCCAACCCCCCCCCCATACACATGTACATACACACGTCCACACACGCAAATATACATACCTACACAGCTTTCCATGGTTTACCCCAGACGCTTCACATGCCTTGCTTCAATCCACTGACAGCACGTCAACCCCTGTATACCACATGACTCCAATTCACTCTATTCCTTGCCCTCCTTTCACCCTCCTGCATGTTCAGGCCCCGATCACACAAAATCTTTTTCACTCCATCTTTCCACCTCCAATTTGGTCTCCCTCTTCTCCTCGTTCCCTCCACCTCCGACACATATATCCTCTTGGTCAATCTTTCCTCACTCATTCTCTCCATGTGCCCAAACCATTTCAAAACACCCTCTTCTGCTCTCTCAACCACGCTCTTTTTATTTCCACACATCTCTCTTACCCTTACGTTACTTACTCGATCAAACCACCTCACACCACACATTGTCCTCAAACATCTCATTTCCAGCACATCCATCCTCCTGCGCACAACTCTATCCATAGCCCACGCCTCGCAACCATACAACATTGTTGGAACCACTATTCCTTCAAACATACCCATTTTTGCTTTCCGAGATAATGTTCTCGACTTCCACACATTCTTCAAGGCTCCCAGAATTTTCGCCCCCTCCCCCACCCTATGATCCACTTCCGCTTCCATGGTTCCATCCGCTGCCAGATCCACTCCCAGATATCTAAAACACTTCACTTCCTCCAGTTTTTCTCCATTCAAACTCACCTCCCAATTGACTTGATCCTCAACCCTACTGTACCTAATAACCTTGCTCTTATTCACATTTACTCTTAACTTTCTTCTTCCACACACTTTACCAAACTCAGTCACCAGCTTCTGCAGTTTCTCACATGAATCAGCCACCAGCGCTGTATCATCAGCGAACAACAACTGACTCACTTCCCAAGCTCTCTCATCCCCAACAGACTTCATACTTGCCCCTCTTTCCAAAACCCTTGCATTTACTTCCCTAACAACCCCATCTATAAACAAATTAAACAACCATGGAGACATCACTCACGCCTGCCGCAAACCTACATTCACTGAGAACCAATCACTTTCCTCTCTTCCTACACGTACACATGCCTTACATCCTCGATAAAAACTTTTCACTGCTTCTAACAACTTGCCTCCCACACCATATATTCTTAATACCTTCCACAGAGCATCTCTATCAACTCTATCATATGCCTTCTCCAGATCCATAAATGCTACATACAAATCCATTTGCTTTTCTAAGTATTTCTCACATACATTCTTCAAAGCAAACACCTGATCCACACATCCTCTACCACTTCTGAAACCACACTGCTCTTCCCCAATCTGACGCTCTGTACATGCCTTCACCCTCTCAATCAATACCCTCCCATATAATTTACCAGGAATACTCAACAAGCTTATACCTCTGTAATTTGAGCACTCACTCTTATCCCCTTTGCCTTTGTACAATGGCACTATGCACGCATTCCGCCAATCCTCAGGCACCTCACCATGAGTCATACATACATTAAATAACCTTACCAACCAGTCAACAATACAGTCACCCCCTTTTTTAATAAATTCCACTGCAATACCATCCAAACCTGCTGCCTTGCCGGCTTTCATCTTCCGCAAAGCTTTCACTACCTCTTCTCTGTTTACCAAATCATTTTCCCTAACCCTCTCACTTTGCACACCACCTCGACCAAAACACCCTATATCTGCCACTCTATCATCAAACACATTCAACAAACCTTCAAAATACTCACTCCATCTCCTTCTCACATCACCACTACTTGTTATCACCTCCCCATTTGCGCCCTTCACTGAAGTTCCCATTTGCTCCCTTGTCTTACGCACTTTATTTACCTCCTTCCAGAACATCTTTTTATTCTCCCTAAAATTTAATGATACTCTCTCACCCCAACTCTCATTTGCCCTTTTTTTCACCTCTTGCACCTTTCTCTTGACCTCCTGTCTCTTTCTTTTATACATCTCCCACTCAATTGCATTTTTGCCCTGCAAAAATCGTCCAAATGCCTCTCTCTTCTCTTTCACTAATACTCTTACTTCTTCATCCCACCACTCACTACCCTTTCTAATCAACCCACCTCCCACTCTTCTCATGCCACAAGCATCTTTTGCGCAATCCATCACTGATTCCCTAACTACATCCCATTCCTCCCCCACTCCCCTTACTTCCATTGTTCTCACCTTTTTCCATTCTGTACTCAGTCTCTCCTGGTACTTCCTCACACAGGTCTCCTTCCCAAGCTCACTTACTCTCACCACCCTCTTCACCCCAACATTCACTCTTCTTTTCTGAAAACCCATACAAATCTTCACCTTAGCCTCCACAAGATAATGATCAGACATCCCTCCAGTTGCACCTCTCAGCACATTAACATCCAAAAGTCTCTCTTTCGCACGCCTGTCAATTAACACGTAATCCAATAACGCTCTCTGGCCATCTCTCCTACTTACATAAGTATACTTATGTATATCTCGCTTTTTAAACCAGGTATTCCCAATCATCAGTCCTTTTTCAGCACATAAATCTACAAGCTCTTCACCATTTCCATTTACAACACTGAACACCCCATGTATACCAATTATTCCCTCAACTGCCACATTACTCACCTTTGCATTCAAATCACCCATCACTATAACCCGGTCTCGTGCATCAAAACCACTAACACACTCATTCAGCTGCTCCCAAAACACTTGCCTCTCATGATCTTTCTTCTCATGCCCAGGTGCATATGCACCAATAATCACCCACCTCTCTCCATCAACTTTCAGTTTTACCCATATTAATCGAGAATTTACTTTCTTACATTCTATCACATATGTATATATATATATATATATATATATATATATATATATATATATATATATATATATATATATATATATATATATATATATATATATATATATACATATGTATATATATATATATATATATATATATATATATATATATATATATATATATATATATATATATATATATATATATATATATATATATATATATATATATATATTAATGCACATGTACATATTCACACATGCTTACTTTAATCTGTTCCTGGCGCTACCCTGTCCCACATGAAACAGCATCGCTAACACCTACTTCAGCGAGATAGCTCCAGGAGAGCAGATAAAAAAGGCCACATTCTTTCACACTCAGTCTCTAGCTATCGAAACCACAGCTCCCTATCCACATCCAGGCCTCACAAAACTTTCTATGGTTTCCTCCACATGCTTCACATCCCCTGGTTCAGTCCATTGATAGCACATCGACCCCGGTATACCACATCGTTCCAATTCTTTCTATTCCTTGCACACCTCTCACCCTCCTTATGTTCAGGCCCCGATCGCTCAAAATCTTTTTCACTCCATCTTTCCACCTCCAATTGGGTCTCCCGCTTCTCGTAACCTCCAACTTTGACATATATCCTCTTTGTCAGTCGTACCTCACTCATTCTCTCCATGTCTAAACCATTTCAACACACCCTCTTCTCTCTCAACCATACTCTTTTTATTTCCACTCATCTTACACATCTTTCTTACCCTCTCATTACTTAGTCGGTCAAACCACCTCACACCACATATTGTCCTCAAACATTTCATTTCCAACACATCGACCCTCCTCCGTACAACTCTGTCTATCGCCCACGCCTCGCAACCACAGAGCATTGTTGTAACTACTACTTCAAATATACCCATTTTTGCTCTCCGAGATAACGTTCTCTCCTTTCATACATTCTTTATCGCTCCCAGAATCTTCGCCCCCTCCCCCACCCTGTGACTCACTTCCGCTTCCATGGTTCTATCTGCTGCTAAGACCACTCCCACATATCTAAAACACATCACTTCCTCCAATTTTTCTCCATTCAAACTTACCTCCCAGTTGACTTGTCCCTCAACCCTACTGAACCTAATAACCTTGCTCTTATTCTCATTTACTCTCAGCTTTCTCCTTTCATGCACTTTTCCAAACTCAGTCACCAACATCTGCAGTTTCACACTCGAATCGCCCACCAGAACTGTATCATCAGCGAACAACTGACTCACTTCCCAGGCCCTCTCATCCCCAACAGACTGCATACTCGCCCCTCTCTTCATAGCTCTTGCATTACCTCCCTAAACACCCAATCCATTAACAAATTAAACAACCATGGGAACATCACACACCCATGCCGTAGACCGACATTCGCTGGGAACCAATTACTCTCCTCTCTTCCTACACGTACACATGCCTTACATCTTTGGTAAAAACTTTTCATTGCTTTTAGCAACTTGCCTCCCACCCCATATATTCTTAAGACCTTCCACAAAGCATCTTTGTCAACCCTATCATATCCGTTCTCCAGATACATAAATGCTGCAAACAAATACATCTGTTTTTCTAAGTATTTCTCACATACATACTTCATAGTAAACACCTGATCCACACATCCTCTACCACTTCTGAAACCACACTACACTTCCCCAATCTGTTGCTCTGTACATGCCTTCACTCTCTCATTCAATACCCTCCTATATAATTTCCCAGGAGTACTCAACAAAGTTATGCCTCTGTAGTTTAAACACTCACCTTTATCCCCTTTCCCTATGTACAATAGCACTATGCATGCATTCCGCCAATCCTCAGGCACTTCACCATAATCCATACATACATTAGATATCCTTACCAACCAATCCACAACACAGTCACCCCCTTTCTTAATAAAATCAACTGTAATACCATCCAAACCTGCCGCAATGCCGGATTTCATCTCCCAAAAAGGCTTCACTACCACTTCTCTATCAACCAAATCATTCTCCCTGATCCTCTCACTTAGTACTCCACCCCAAACAAAAACATCCTATATCTGCCACCTTCAAAATACTCCATCTCCTTCTCACTTTATCAGTACCTGTTACTACTTCCCACTTGCCCTCTTCACCGATGTACACATTTGTTTTCTTGTCTTACGCACGTTTTTTACCTCCTTCAAAAACATCCTTTTATTTTCCTTAAATGATATTTGATGATATTCTCTCACCCCAGCACTCATTTGCCTTCTTTTTTAAACCCTTGCACCTTTCTCTTGACCTCCTGTTTCTTTCTCTTATACATCTCCCAGTCATTTGCATTCCTTCCTTGCAAGTATAGTCCAGAGGCCTCTCTTTTCTCTTTCACTAACAACTTTCCTTCTTAATCCCACCGCTCACTACCCTTTCTAATCTGCCCACCTCCCACCTTTCTCGTGATAATGATAAAAATAATGATAATCGAAATAATAACATCAATAATGATAATGATAATAATGATAATACTGATGATAATGATAATGATACTGATAATGATAATGATAATAATATTGATAATAATGATAATAATGAAAATGATAATGATAATAACAATGATAATGATAATAATGCTAATAATGATAATAATGATAATAATAATAATAATAATAACAATAATAATAACAATAATAATAATGATAATAATTATAGTAATAATAATAATAATGATAATAATAATGATAATGATAACAGTGGTTTTGATGATAATAATAATAGAAATAGTAATGATAATGATATCAATAATGATAATGGAAATAATGATAATAGTAATAGCAATGATAATGTTATTAATAATGATAATGGTAATAATAATAATGATATTGATAATAATAGTAATAACAATAATGATAATAATAATAATGATAATAATAATAATAATGATAATAATAATAATAATAATAATAATAGTAATAATAGTAATAATAATAATAATAATAATAGTAACAGAAATCCTCCCCTCCTTGTATTAACTTTCTAAAATGGGAAACAGAAGAAGGAGTCACGCGGGGAGTGCTCATCCTCCTCGAAGGCTCAGAGTGGGGTGCCTAAATGTGTGTGGATGTAACCAAGATGTGAAAAAAGGAGAGATAGGTAGTATGTTTGAGGTTAGGAACCTGGATGTTTTGGCTCTGAGTGAAACGAAGCTCAAGGGTAAAGGGGAAGAGTGGTTTGGGAATGTCTGGGGAGTAAAGTCAGGGGTTAGTGAGAGGACAAGAGCAAGGGAAGGAGTAGCAATACTCCTGAAACAGGAGTTGTGGGAGTATGTGATAGAGTGTAAGAAAGTAAATTCTCGATTAATATGTTTAAAACTGAAAGTTGATGGAGAGAGGTGGGTGATTATTGGTGCATATGCACCTGGGCATGAGAAGAAAGATCAAGAGAGGCAAGTGTTTTGGGAGCAGCTGAATGAGTGTGTTAGTGGTTTTGATGCACGAGACCGGGTTATAGTGATGGGTGATTTGAATGCAAAGGTGAGTAATGTGGCAGTTGAGGGAATAATTGGTATACATGGGGTGTTCAGTGTTGTAAATGGAAATGGTGAAGAGCTTGTAGATTTATGTGCTGAAAAAGGACTGATGATTGGGAATACCTGGTTTAAAAAGCGAGATATACATAAGTATACTTATGTAAGTAGGAGAGATGGCCAGAGAGCGTTATTGGATTACGTGTTAATTGACAGGCGCGCGAAAGAGAGACTTTTGGATGTTAATGTGCTGAGAGGTGCAACTGGAGGGATGTCTGATCATTTTCTTGTGGAGGCTAAGGTGAAGATTTGTATGGGTTTTCAGAAAAGAAGAGTGAATGTTGGGGTGAAGAGGGTGGTGAGAGTAAGTGAGCTTGAGAAGGAGACCTGTGTGAGGAAGTACCAGGAAAGACTGAGTACAGAATGGAAAAGGTGAGAACAATGGAAGCAAGGGGAGTGGGGGAGGAATGGGATGTATTTAGGGAATCAGTGATGGATTGCGCAAAAGATGCTTGTGGCATGAGAAGAGTGGGAGGTGGGTTGATTAGAAAGGGTAGTGAGTGGTGGGATGAAGAAGTAAGAGTATTAGTGAAAGAGAAGAGAGAGGCATTTGGACGATTTTTGCAGGGAAAAAATGCAATTGAGTGGGAGATGTATAAAAGAAAGAGACAGGAGGTCAAGAGAAAGGTGCAAGAGGTGAAAAAAAGGGCAAATGAGAGTTGGGGTGAGAGAGTATCATTAAATTTTAGGAAGAATAAAAAGATGTTCTGGAAGGAGGTAAATAAAGTGCGTAAGACAAGGGAGCAAATGGGAACTTCAGTGAAGGGCGCAAATGGGGAGGTGATAACAAGTAGTGGTGATGTGAGAAGGAGATGGAGTGAGTATTTTGAAGGTTTGTTGAATGTGTTTGATGATAGAGTGGCAGATATAGGGTGTTTTGGTCGAGGTGGTGTGCAAAGTGAGAGGGTTAGGGAAAATGATTTGGTAAACAGAGAAGAGGTAGTGAAAGCTTTGCGGAAGATGAAAGCCGGCAAGGCAGCAGGTTTGGATGGTATTGCAGTGGAATTTATTAAAAAAGGGGGTGACTGTATTGTTGACTGGTTGGTAAGGTTATTTAATGTATGTATGACTCATGGTGAGGTGCCTGAGGATTGGCGGAATGCGTGCATAGTGCCATTGTACAAAGGCAAAGGGGATAAGAGTGAGTGCTCAAATTACAGAGGTATAAGTTTGTTGAGTATTCCTGGTAAATTATATGGGAGGGTATTGATTGAGAGGGTGAAGGCATGTACAGAGCATCAGATTGGGGAAGAGCAGTGTGGTTTCAGAAGTGGTAGAGGATGTGTGGATCAGGTGTTTGCTTTGAAGAATGTAGGTGAGAAATACTTAGAAAAGCAAATGGATTTGTATGTAGCATTTATGGATCTGGAGAAGGCATATGATAGAGTTGATAGAGATGCTCTGTGGAAGGTATTAAGAATATATGGTGTGGGAGGAAAGTTGTTAGAAGCAGTGAAAAGTTTTTATCAAGGATGTAAGGCATGTGTACGTGTAGGAAGAGAGGAAAGTGATTGGTTCTCAGTGAATGTAGGTTTGCGGCAGGGGTGTGTGATGTCTCCATGGTTGTTTAATTTGTTTATGGATGGGGTTGTTAGGGAGGTAAATGCAAGAGTTTTGGAAAGAGGGGCAAGTATGAAGTCTGTTGGGAATGAGAGAGCTTGGGAAGTGAGTCAGTTGTTGTTCGCTGATGATACAGCGCTGGTGGCTGATTCATGTGAGAAACTGCAGAAGCTGGTGACTGAGTTTGGTAAAGTGTGTGGAAGAAGAAAGTTAAGAGTAAATGTGAATAAGAGCAAGGTTATTAGGTACAGTAGGGTTGAGGATCAAGTCAATTGGGAGGTGAGTTTGAATGGAGAAAAACTGGAGGAAGTGAAGTGTTTTAGATATCTGGGAGTGGATCTGGCAGCGGATGGAACCATGGAAGCGGAAGTGGATCATAGGGTGGGGGAGGGGGCGAAAATTCTGGGGGCCTTGAAGAATGTGTGGAAGTCGAGAACATTATCTCGGAAAGCAAAAATGGGTATGTTTAAAGGAATAGTGGTTCCAACAATGTTGTATGGTTGCGAGGCGTGGGCTATGGATAGAGTTGTGCGCAGGAGGATGGATGTGCTGGAAATGAGATGCTTGAGGACAATGTGTGGTGTGAGGTGGTTTGATCGAGTGAGTAACGTAAGGGTAAGAGAGATGTGTGGAAATAAAAAGAGCGTGGTTGAGAGAGCAGAAGAGGGTGTTTTGATGTGGTTTGGGCACATGGAGAGGATGAGTGAGGAAAGATTGACCAAGAGGATATATGTGTCGGAGGTGGAGGGAGCAAGGAGAAGAGGGAGACCAAATTGGAGGTGGAAAGATGGAGTGAAAAAGATTTTGTGTGATCGGGGCCTGAACATGCAGGAGGGTGAAAGGAGGGCAAGGAATAGAGTGAATTGGAGCGATGTGGTATACCGGGGTTGACGTGCTGTCAGTGGATTGAATCAAGGCATGTGAAGCGTCTGGGGTAAACCATGGAAAGCTGTGTAGGTATGTATATTTGCGTGTGTGGACGTATGTATATACATGTGTATGGGGGTGGGTTGGGCCATTTCTTTCGTCTGTTTCGTTGCGCTACCTCGCAAACGCGGGAGACAGCGACAAAGTATAAAAAAAAAAAAAACAATAATAATAATAATAATAATAATAATAATAATAATAATAATAATAATAATAATAATAATGATAATAATAATGATGATAAGGATAATAATGATGATAATAATAAATCCTATTCGAAGGAGCAAGATGAAATTGGAATAACCCAGACATCTAAGAGGCAAAATCAAATTATAAGTAATACTATGTTGGCCGGTATGTTTACATGATGATTTACTTAAGCTTAACATCACATGGTCAGAATTACAGGGATGGGTCCAGGCAGGTCGCTCCCCTCTCTCATTAAGCAATATGAAAAGACTTCTAATGAGTCAAGTGACGTTGATTCTCAGAGACGATCCACCATCTTGTACCCCCGTTGGTCTTTTACTCACACGAACATGACTGATGAAGAGCCGCTGCATCATGACCAGTGTGAACCGAGACAACCAAATGACGAGTCTTGCCTCTCTCCTCTCTCCCTTCCCATACCTGTTCTCTCCACCTGCTCTTGCCAACCCTTCTTACATCTACCTCCTCCGACTCTTGCCTATCGTTGTAGAAATTACCGCCTTCCTCTCCAGCTCACTCCTTTGATATCGACCCCCTTCCATTCCCGTAAATCCCTCTTACACCTATCCTCTACCACTACTACCCACCCGTTCTATGCCTGCCCTATCCCGTCCTTGCCTACCTTTCCAATTACAGTCTTCATCCCTCCCTTTCTCGCCCTCCCACTTCCTCTCGTGCCTTCTAGACAACAAATACGTTGTTGGTTTGTTCATTATAGTTTTCTGCTGTCAGGGGAGACTGTTCAGTGAGACTTCGTCAACTGAGATGGATCGTCACGTATGTTGAACAGTCTATGAACGCACATACATACATACATACATACTGTATTTTGATACAGTGCGAACAACAACAGACACTGGGTCTTAAAGAAGTCGCTTGATGATAGAAGTGACCAGAGACTCGCAGGTAAGGCTGGTGAGAGTAGAGACACATACACATGTTCCAAAGACAAAAAAAACTTTAAACTTCTCGTGCACCTGAGGAGGCGCAAATCATGTCAGTCATGGGGTTGAAGCGAAATATCTAAGAAGAGAATTCTTAAAAGTATCAATGGTACTACTTTCAACTATTTTTACTGATGAATCAATCCAAATGTTGTAATCATCCTATAGAAGAAAAATATTTCGCCTCATTCGGGATAAAACGTTTACCCTCGAGTATGTATCCTTTACTAACAGTGAAATCAGACAAATTTCCCTGAAGCAGTTTGTTACACAGAGACTACTGAAACCTTAGATAGCCTCGAGCGCCTCTATATGATAATTTCTTCATTTGTTTTTTGATAGATTTAAGTCGTTTAGTCGGATCTCATAGAATTTATTTCTCAGTTTGGGAAACCATCTCGGTAGCTTGGTTGTGCGCTCTCTTCATTCTATCTACGTCTTTTTACAAGTGGAGTGACCAAAGTCGAACACATTATTCCAGATGGGGACGCATCAGTGACTTGTAAAGAGTGAAGATAGTTTCCAGTGACTTCAGTTTGACAGCCTTACCTACGAACCAAGATTTTTGGTTCCCCTTCTTCATTGCTTATGTTCACTGCTTACTCGGCTTTACGTCACCAGATCTCATTACTCCCAAGTCTTTTTCCTCATTCACCTTCTGTAGCTCAGCAGAATTCATAACGTAGGTTGTAATTCTCGTTTTTACAACAGATATGTAAAACCGTTACTGATCGTGATCAGAATTCATTTGCCATCTGCGAGCCATCAGACTGTGTATGTCAGTGTAGTGAAGCTGCAGGTGTTCAGTATCTATTGTGGAGTTACTTCCCACTTTAGTATCGTCTGCCGATATCGACATGTAAAACTTCAGCTCATCATTAATATCATTAGTATACAAGAAAAAGAAAACTGGTCTCAAGACTGATCCTTGTGTAACTCCACTTCTTACGTTGAACTATTGTGAGGTTTAACTGTTGATCAATAATCTTTATTGTACGGCCATTCATCCAATTTCCTAACTAGTGAAGGACAACCCCATTCATACTAAGTAACTAATGTGGAATCAAACACTTATTGAAAATCTAAATAGGTGACATTACCTGTGTTGCTCTAATCATACCTGTTGCTTATATCGTAAAAGAAATCAGTCAAATTTATCAGACATGAACGATTTTGTCGATAACCATGTTGAGTATCGTTTATCAAGTGGTGGTCCTGTAAATGGTTTACATTCTTGTCCCAAATGACATCATCCATCTCTGCTAACTACAGACGTTACGTTAATTGGACGATAACTTCTGGACATGATTTAGTACCTTTTGAATATCGGTGTTACATTGGGTAACTTTTTTCATCTGAAACTTTTCCGGTGACAAATGATTTGTTATAAAGAGCAGACAAGGCCTTAACTATCTCATTTTCTATTTCTGTCACTGTATATCATCAACGTTCATGTCAATATGTTGAAAAACGTTTTCCGCCGTAAGCAGCGTAACTGGATACAGACATGAGATTTGTCTTCAACTGTAGATATAGATGAAAAAAAGATTCAAAATCTTTGCAATGGCTTTGTTGTCTTGAGCCAAGTAACCATCCTTTGTAGTTAATTGACCGAGTGACTGGGTAATGACTCTTGCTCCTAACTAACCACAAAACCCCTGAGGGTTTCTCTTGCTATCCTTAGCAATATATGCTTCACACTAACGTTACTTTGACGTAAAAGTCTCTAAGTCTCTCTTCACGAATTTATGCGACTGCCAGTGTCATGGTGTCTGTTTCTAAAGTGCTACTTCCTTAGACAACACGTACTTCTTTGAGTTATTGCTCACCTTTTCAGCTTTGACTTGGAAAAAGAGTGTCTACTGTGTGTTGACATATATGTTACCTCAACTACCTTGAAAGTTTTACAGAAACTCTCCCAAGCAACGTCTACATCTTCATCATCAATAATGAATTATGTGATTAATAGTCCAAGATTTACTCGTCAAGAGCAATGCTGAGAACTGAAAGAAATTTAGTTCCAAAATCTGTTATAAATCCGGGACCTTCATGTTGATCAGCAATACACTCACAATATTACACAGTATTCTTGATGGTGACACACCAGTGACATGTAAGGAGCGAGGATAATTTCCATCGACTTAGATTCGAAAGCTTTACCGATGAATCCAAGAATATTGAGCGCCCTTTTCAACACTTCTGTGCACTGCTCACTTGGCTTTACGTCACCAGAGATTATTACTACCAAGTCTTTTCCCCATTTTATCTTCTGTCCTCTATAACATACATGCTGTAGCTTTCCTTCTCGCGTTTACCATTGATATGTAAAACTTTTTAATCATCTTCACTTAGAATTCACTTGCCATTTGTGAGCCATCACTACTGGGACCGTAGATCATCATGGTTTATATAAATGATTCGCTGGAAGGACAGCGCTCACACAGGAACGCCAAGGTCGTGCCTGAACACACTTACAGATGATGCCAAGGTCATAAGAGAAGAAAAGAATATTGACAACTGAATGGCTCTACACAGGGGCGTAGAATAAACTCCAAAACTGGACAGATACATTGTGAGTTAATGAAATAGTTAAGGAAACTGATCGCAGGTTAATGAGGATGGGACACAGTGAACAAAGGTTACATTATAGATGTAACTTATCAGCGAACGATTACAGGAATCAGGAAGCGAGAGAACGCTGCTGTCCACGTTGTGTCAGACCTGTCACCAGACCAGCACCTCAGGACAATGTGACCAGCACCTCAGGACAATGTGACCAGCACCTCAGGACAATGTGACCAGCACCTCAGGACAATGTGACCAGCACCTCAGGACAATGTGACCAGCACCTCAGGACAATGTGACCAGCACCTCAGGACAATGTGACCAGCACCTCAGGACAATGTGACCAGCACCTCAGGACAATGTGACCAGCACCTCAGGACAATGTGAGCAGCACCTCAGGACAATGTGACCAGCACCTCAGGACAATGTGACCAGCACCTCAGGACAATGTGACCAGCACCTCAGGACAATGTGACCAGCACCTCAAGACAATGTGACCAGCACCTCAGGACAATGTGACCAGCACCTCAGGACAATGTGACCAGCACCTCAGGACAAT
The DNA here is from genome assembly GCF_036320965.1 of Panulirus ornatus. Taxonomy (NCBI): domain Eukaryota; kingdom Metazoa; phylum Arthropoda; class Malacostraca; order Decapoda; family Palinuridae; genus Panulirus; species Panulirus ornatus. Next base: position 17,187,604 of record NC_092238.1, read on the forward strand.
GTGACCAGCACCTCAGGACAATGTGACCAGCACCTCAGGACAATGTGACCAGCACCTCAAGACAATGTGACCAGCACCTCAGGACAATGTGACCAGCACCTCAGGACAATGTGACCAGCACCTCAGGACAATGTGACCAGCACCTCAGGACAATGTGACCAGCACCTCAGGACAATGTGACCAGCACCACAGGACAATGTGACCAACATCTCAGGACAATGTGACCAGCACCTCAGGACAATGTGACCAGCACCTCAGGACAATGTGACCAGCATCTCAGGACAATGTGACCAGCACCTCAGGACAATGTGACCAGCACCTCAGGACAATGTGACCAGCATCTCAGGACAATGTGACCAGCACCTCAGGACAATGTGACCAGCACCTCAGGACAATGTAAGCAGCACCTCAGGACAATGTGAGCAGCACCTCAGGACAATTTGACCGGCACCTCAGGACAATGTAAGCAGCACCTCAGGACAATGTTAGCAGCACCTCAGGACAATGTGACCAGCACCTCAGGACAATGTGACCAGCATCTCAGGACAATGTTAGCAGCACCTCAGGACAATGTGACCAGCACCTCAGGACAATGTGACCAGCACCTCAGGACAATGTGACCAGCATCTCAGGACAATGTTAGCAGCACCTCAGGACAATGTTAGCAGCACCTCAGGACAATGTGACCAGCACCTCAGGACAATGTGACCAGCATCTCAGGACAATGTTAGCAGCACCTCAGGACAATGTGACCAGCACCTCAGGACAATGTGACCAGCACCTCAGGACAATGTTAGCAGCACCTCAGGACAATGTTAGCAGCACCTCAGGACAATGTGACCAGCACCTCAGGACAATGTGACCAGCATCTCAGGACAATGTTAGCAGCATCTCAGGACAATGTTAGCAGCACCTCAGGACAATGTTAGCAGCACCTCAGGACAATGTGACCAGCACCTCAGGACAATTTGACCGGCACCTCAGGACAATGTTAGCAGCATCTCAGGACAATGTTAGAAGAATTTTGAAAATGGTGCTTATGGAGAAAAGGTGTTGGTGGCAGACATTAAATCTGCATTTAAGAATACGGATAAGTAACTGTTCAGCAAGCTACATGATGGGCAGCTGTTCAGCAAGCTACATGATGGGCAGCTGTTCAGCAAGCTACATGATGGGCAGCTGTTCAGCAAGCAGCATGATGGGCAGCTGTTCAGCAAGCTACATGATGGGCAGCTGTTCAGCAAGCTACATGATGGGCAGCTGTTCAGCAAGCAGCATGATGGGCAGCTGTTCAGCAAGCTACATGATGAGCAGCTGTTCAGCAAGCTATGCACAATGCACATATAACCAAGATTAGAGTATGTTTTTCAGATTTGGTCACCGAGCTTCAGTAGCCAGAGAAAACCAATAGAGAATGTTCAGTGGAGGGAGATAAAGATGGTACCTGGAATATGAGATCTGGTTTGCAGTAAGAGGTTAACCACCACACATTTTTCTACCGAGAAAAAAAAAGAATGACGAGTAATGGGTGATCAAGTAATTATAGCTAGGCACACAATAAGTCACAGCCCCTACTCCCCTCCTGCTCGCCATCTATTTCTTTTTTTTTTACTTATTCTTAAGTGGATAATTAGCAAGAAAAAAAGAGGTAATTGATGGGGAAGGTGAAGTGGTAGATCGCTAGTCCTTACTCTCTTCCGATGACTTCTCACCTCAACCCCAAGATCGCCTCCACCCACTCTCTCCTGTGTTGGGAAGTAAAGTTCCCTGTTCGAGTCCCGCCACTCAGGAGGGGAGAGGTGGGGTGGAGGGAGTGGAATGTCGGGTTTGGATCTATATTGGAGACGTGTTTATTATTCATGGATGTGACCCATGTTGGCCGCTACCAGACATTACTACTACTGCTGCTTCCTGTATAACTTATGTTGTGGAGGTGGTGTGGGTGTCTGACGGAAGTGTGGCAGGTATGTATTGACCTGATAGTAACAGATGTGTAGTGCTGGTGGTACCAACAGATGTGTGGTGCTGGTGGTAGCAACAGATGTGCGGTACTGGTGACAGCAACAGATGTTTGGTATGCATGGTTCTGGTTGTAGAAACAGATGTGTGGTCCTGGTAGGAGAAATAAAAGTGTGATGCTGGTGGTGGCAGCAGATGTGTGGTGATTGTAGTAGCATCTAAAATGTGACACTGGTGTAGCAATATATGTGGTGCTTGTGGCGGCAAGAGATATGTGGTACTGGTTGTATACACAGATGTGTGGTTCTTGTGGTAGCAACAGATGGTTGATTCTGGTGGTGTTAACATATGTGTGAAGCTAAAGGCATGAACATATTTGTGGTTTTAGTGGGAGATAAAACATGTGTGGCGCTAGGGGTAGCAGAAGGTGTGTAAGAGTAACACACATATATGGTGTTGATCGTAGCAACAGACGTGTGGTGTTGGTGATAGTGACTGGTGTGTGGTGGATGGTGCTCACGGTAGCTGGCGACTCAAAACTGAATTCCTCCCCATCCTCCAAATCTGCTTTTTCCTCTGTCACTCGATCTGTATCCCTCCGCGATAAATAAATTCCTCAATAACCTCAGACTTGGACAGGATATCTCAGTGGGGAAGACGAAATTTGGTTAAGTTTAATGCCTCCAAGACCCAGGTTCTGCCCATCTCTCTATCAGCAACTCCTCGCAACTTTTCTCCTTCCTTCGACGGTTCTGTCAATCCAATCTGTGACTCAGTAAACATACATGATATATTTGTAACATTCACACTATCTTGGAATATCCGCATTACAGAAATAGCTAAGTTTGCCTCTAAGAAACTGGGAGTCGTGTTTAGATGTCGAAATTTCTTTTCTTCCTAACAGTTGCTCTGTTTATACAAAGGATTGATTCGATCTTGTATGGAATACCTTTTTCTCTCACCCAGGGTGCCTCTAGCTCTACATCCTAACATGACAGAGTTGAGCCCAAAGCGACATATCAGCTGTCCCAGGCTAACTTCCAAACTTGACCCACTTGCCCAACGCGGCAATGTCGGTTCACTTTCCCTCTTTTGTAGGTATTACTTTATTTTTATTGCTCCTGAGAGTTGTCTGCCTGTGTGCCCCCAACACTGGCTAGACCACACAATACTCGTCAAGCAGCTGCATCACATGATTGTTGTGTGGTCGTTGGCAACTCAAAGATGAGCCGTTCTGATAACTGTTTCTCTCTCTACACCTCGAAGCTTTGGAACTCTGTCCCCTCTTATGTCTTCCCCAGTAACTATGAGCTGACATATTTCAAAAGACAAATTTTTTCACTTCCTCCAAAATTCGCAAGTACTCACCCTTCTCTCGTCTTTTTCCTTCATAATTCTCTCTGAATTTCAATTAAGCCTCGGCCTTGATGTGGACTTTCGACCATGACTGGAGCCTCCAGCGTAGAAAAAGAAAGATATGTGGTGTTTGTAGTAGTAACAGATGTGTGATGATTCTGGTAGCAACAGGCGTGCGATGGTTGTTTTAGCAGCAGATGTGCGATGTTGATGGTAGCAACAGATGTGTGGTGCTTGTGGTAGTAACAGATGTGAGGTGCTCGCGGTAACAACATATGTGTAGTTCTTGTGGCAGCATCAGATGTGTGGTACATGTGGTAACAACAGATGCATGGTAGTGGTAGGAGTAACAGTTGTGTGATGTTGCTGGTAGCAGCAGATGTCTGGTGATGGTAGGAGTAACAGTTGTGTGATGTTGCTGGTAGCAGCAGATGTCTGGTGATGGTAGGAGTAACAGTTGTGTGATGTTGCTGGTAGCAGCAGATGTCTGGTGATGGTAGGAGTAACAGTTGTGTGATGTTGCTGGTAGCAGCAGATGTCTGGTGATGGTAGGAGTAACAGTTGTGTGATGTTGCTGGTCGCAGCAGATGTCTGGTGATGGTAGGAGTAACAGTTGTGTGATGTTGCTGGTAGCAGCAGATGTCTGGTGATGGTAGGAGTAACAGTTGTGTGATGTTGCTGGTAGCAGCAGATGTCTGGTGATGGTAGGAGTAACAGATATCTGGTGCTGTTGGCAGCAACAGGTATGTGATGCTGATGGCAGGAACTGGTGTGTGGTGCTAGTGGTACAAATTGATGTATGGTTCTGTTAGAAGTAACAGGTGTGTGGTGTTGGTGGCAGCAACAAATATGTGGTGCAGATGGTAGGGACTGGTGTTTGGTGCTGGTGGTAGCAACAGCTGTGTGGCGCTTGTAGCAACAGATGTGCGATACTTGTAGCAGTAACACTGTGTAATACTGGCGTTAGATACAGATGTGCGGCGGTGATGGTAGCAAAAGATGTATGGTGTTGATGATGGTGAGAAATGTATGGTATGGGATTTTGATAGTAGCAAAAGATCTATGGTGATAGTCGTAGCAACGAATGTGTGGTGCTTATGGTAGCAACAGATGTATGGTGATTATAGTACCAGCAGATCTGGGGTGCTAGTGGTGGCGACAGATGTATGGTGTTCATGGTAACAGCAAATGTGTGGTGCTTGTGACAGCAACACATGTGTGTAGCAGGTATTAGTGACAGGAGTGTGGTGTTGGGGTAGCAACAGGTGTGTGGTGCTGATGATGCAACAGAAGTGTGGTGCTGGTTGAAGCAACAGATATGTGGTTCTGGTAAAAGCAACATATGTGTGGTGCCGGTGATAGCAACAGATGTGTAGTGCTGTAAAGCGGTGGTGATAGTAACACAAATGTTTGGTACAGGTGGTATCAACAATGTTTGGTGCTGGTGATAATAACAAATGTATGGTGCTGGTGGTAGCAACAGACATGTGTTGCATGGAACAGCAACAGATGTGTGGCACTGGCTGTAGAATAAATGTGTGGTGTTGGTGGTAACAAATGTGCGTTGCTGAGGATAGGAACAGATGTCTCCCCTTATAGGAGCAACAGATGTGTGATGCTGGTGATAGCAACACGTGTGAGGTGCTGGTGATAGCAACACGTGTGATGCTGGTAGTAGAAATAGATGTGTGGCGTTGGTGGTAAAAATAGATATCATCCACCATAGTAGTAGACTGTAAACTTATCAAACTAAACCCAACAATATTGTTTACTTCATAGTATGTCGTTGTCTAATGTAAACTAAATCCAACAATATTGTCTGCTACAATAGTAAGTTGTTGTCTTGTAATAAGTAAATCCAGCAATGTTGTTTACTGTAGCATTATTGATAGTTAAGTATGTGTTGGCGTCACATGGTTGACACATGTTGTCTGCCGCAGTGTTGGTGAATGTATCGGTGTGACGTGTGTGTGGGCAGGAATGATGTGTGTAGTGTGGGAAAACCGATACACCGCCATTACCTGCAGTATCAAGGAATGTATCGGCCTGGCATCGGTTTTCACTGTTGGTCAAGCTTTGCTCATGAAACATGATGACACAAACATTCCTGTCGGCCGTTGTTTATGCAGGTGCAAACAACTGCTCGCCCCACACGGTGTGGCCAGCCCAGCCAGATGTTGGTGGAGGTTTATGAGACATTAAGAGAACAATCGGAGAGAGAGAGAGTATGAGGTTGCTAGTATTGTCCCTAATGATCCCACGTACTTACAGCATTACTGATCCCCTGGTTACCACTACCTTATTGCTTCATGGAGTAACACTTGCACTCGAACCTCCGCTGCTGCATTTTGAGTCCTCAAAACTAGAGGAGAAATCCTCAGTTAGAATGCATTAGAACTGGGCCATGAGAGAGAGCTGGTAAACCTAGTTGAAATTCCCATCAAACTCCTCTGTAAATGAAGACCTTATGGTTGATGACCAGATCGTGCCATGTTTCTGAAGGTAATGATCAGGTAATTTTGGCTAGGCGTCACTGCCCGTGTCATTGGTGTATTCACATGCACTGGTGGATTTGTTGGACGGGTCGCGTGTCCGGGTCGGTGTGAAGGTTTGCACTAACTTCCTGATGATGTTGTTTGTTTTAAATTGATTTGTTAATTGTAGGCTCTTTGGTGCAAGGCCTTCTTTGTTATGGTCTTTGCTTATGTTTACGTAAATATTTCTAAACGTTATTTCTCTCATGTTTGTCTTCATGGTTACCTGCTTTGTGTTACTGGAACGTATCTTTCCACACAAATGTGAGGTTATGTAGTACACAGAGTCTAATGGTTAAGAAAACGTCTATGAATATCTGAAATGCCTCACATCGATCACGTCTAAATTATCTCAACCTTTCTTAATAGTTGATGAGTGAGGTAAATATCATGGCAGACTGTACCACATGAAGATAAATTCTTCAGAATACCACTTTACCTGAACATCAGATAAACCAACAATGTTTACTTGCTCAGTTCGGGAATACTGGCGGAATGTATATATATATATATATATATATATATATATATATATATATATATATATATATATATATATATATATATACATATATATATATATATATATATATATATATATATATATATATATATATATATATATATATGTATATATATATATATATATATATATATATATATATATATATATATATATATATATATATATATATATATATATAAACTTCCATACACTCACACATACATACATATACATACTCATAAACAGACAATAACCTACAAACGCATGTACATATTCATACTTGCTGGCCTTCATCCATTCTCGCCGCTACCCTGCCGTACAGGAAACAGCATCGTTACCAGGAATACAGAAAAAAAAGACAAAAGGGCCACATTCGTTCACACTGTCTCTAGCTGTCATATGTAATGCACCGAAACCACAGCTCCTTATCCACATCCAGGCTCCACAGATCTTTCCATGGTTTGTCCCAGACGTTTCACATGCCCTGATTCAGTCCACTGGCAGCACGACGACCCTGGTATACCACATCGTTCCAATTCACTCTATTCCTTGCACGCCTCTCACTCTCCTGTGTGTTCAGGCCCCGATCGCTCAAAATGTTTTTCACTCCATCCTTCCACCTCCAATTTGTTCTCTCGCTTCTCTTCGTTCCCTCCACCTCTGATACATATATCCTCTTTGTCAATCTTTCCTTACTCATTCTCTTCATATGTGCAAACCATTTCAACACACCTTCTTCTGCTATCTCAACCACACTCTTTTTATTTCCACACATTTCTCTTATCATTTCATTTCCAACAGATCCACCCTCCTCCGTGCAACCCTATCTATAGCCCATGCCTCGCAACCATATAACATTGTTGGAACTATCATTTCTTCATACATACTCATTTTTGCCCTCAAGATAACGTTCTCACCTTCCACACATTCCTCATCGCTCCCAGAACATTCGCTCCCTCCCCCACCCTGTGACCCACTTCCGCTTGCATTTTTCCATTTTCTATTAAGTCCCTTCCTAGATACCTAAAAACCATTCACTTCATTCAGTTCTTCTCCATTAAATCTTGCATTCCATCTAACTTGTTCCTCAAACTTGTTCAGCCATCTTTGCTGTATCATCGGCAAACAACAATTGACTCACTTTCCAGGTCCTCTGATTCCCAACAGACTGCATACTCGCCCATCGATAAACAATTCAAACAACCATGGTGACATGACCCACCCCTGCCGTAGATCGGCTTTCACTGGAAACGATTCACTCTCTTCTCTTGTTACACGTCCACACGCCTTACAACCTTAGTATGCACTTATCATTGCTTGTAGCAGCGTACCACCCACACTATATATTCTTAAGACCTACCAAAAAGCATCTCAATCAACCCAATCATATGCGTTCTAAAGGTCCATCCATAAAAGCCACATACAAATCTATGTTTTCCTAAGTATTTCTCGCACACATTCTTCAACAAAAACACTTGATCCGCACATTCTTTACCACTTCTTAGACCCCTCTCAATCAATACCCTCCCATGTAACGTACCACGTATATTCAACAAACTTTTACCTCTGTAGTTTGAACAATCACCTTTACCCCCGCTTGTCGTAGAAGGCGACTAAAGAGGATCGGAGTTGGAAGCTGAAAATCTTCCCTTCTCGTATTTCAATTTCTAAAAGAGGAAACAGAAGGAGTCAAGCGGGGAGTGCTCAGCCTCCTCGAAGGATCTGATTCGGGTGTTTGAATGTGTGTTGATGTAACCAAGATGAGAAGAAAGGAGAGATAGGCAGTATGTTTGAGGAAAGAAACCTGGGTGTTTTGGCTCTGAGTGAAAAGAAGCTCAAGAGTAAAGGCGAAGAATGGTTTGGAAATGTCTTGGTAGTAAAGTCAGGGGTTGGTAAAGGACAAGAGCTAAAGAAGGATAAGCACTACTCCTGAAGTAGAAGTTGTAGAAGTGTGTGATAGAGTGCAAGAAAGTAAATTTTGGATTGATGTTGATGTAAAACTGAAAGTAGATGGCGAGAGATGGGTGATTATTGGCGCTTATGAGAAGAAAGATTGTGAGAGGCGTTTTGGGAGCACCTGAGTGAGTGTGTAAGCAGTTTTGGTGCACGTAACTGAGTGGGTAATTTGAATGCGAAGGTGAGTAACGTGGTAGATGAGGGTATAATGGCGAACATAGAGTATTCAGTGTTGTGAATGGAAATGGTGAAGAGCTTTTGGATTTGTGTGCTGAAATAATACTAGTAACTGGTAATACCTGGTTTTAAAAGAGATATACACAAGTCTACGTATGTAAGTAGGAGAGATGGTCAGCGAGCATTACTGAATCACGTATCAATTGATAGGGGTATGAAACAGAGACTTCTGGATGTAAATGTGCCGACAGGGACAGCTGGTTGGATGTCTGATTACTATCTTTTGGAGGCTAAGGTGAAGATGTGTACAGGTTTTCTAAAAAGAGTAGAGAAAGTCGGGGAGAAGAGAGTGTGACAGTAAATGAGCTTGGAAAGGAGACGTGTGTGAAGAAATACCAGGAGAGATTGAGTGTAGAATGGCAAAAGGTGAGAGCAAATGAAGGAAGGGGAGTGGGTGAGGAATGTAATGTTTTAGGGAACCAGTGATGGCATGTGCAAGCGAAGCTTGTGACATGAGAAAGGTGGGAGATTGGCAGATTAGAAAGGGTAGTGAGTCATAGAATAAAAAGAATAAAGTTGCAACTGAAAGAGAAAAGAGAGGCGGCAGGAGGTCAAGAGGAATGTGCAAGGGTTGAAAAAGAGGGCAAATGAGAGTTGAGGATGAGAGAGTATAATTAAACTTTAATAAAAAGGTGTTTTGGAAGGAGGTAAATAATGTACAAAAGATAAGAGAGCAAATGGGAACATCTGTGAAGGGGGCAAGTCGGGTATTGTTAACAGTTAGTGGTGGGGTGAGGAGGAGATGGAGTGAGTATCATGAAGGACTGTTGAATGTGTTTGATGATAGAGTGACAGATGTAGGGTGTTTTGGTCGGGCTAGTATGCGAAGTGAGAGAGTCAGGGAGTGACTTGGTGAAGAGAGAAGAGGTGGTGAAAGCCTTGCGGAAGATGAAATTCGGCAAGGAGGCGGGAGTGGATGGTATTCCAGTTGAATTCATTTAAAAAGGGGTGATTGTGTAGTTGATCGGTTGGCAAGGATATTCTGTGTATGTATGGATTATGGTGAAGTGCCTGAAGATTGGCGGAATGCATGTATAAGGCCATTGTATAAATGCAAAAGGGATAGAGGTGAGTGCTCAAACTACGAAAGCGTAAGTTTGTTGAGTATAACTTGAAAACTGTATGAGAGTGCATTGACTGAGAGGGTGAAGGCATGTACGGAGCATCAGATTGGGTAGTTGCAGTGTGGTTTCAAAAGTGGTCGAGAAATACTCAGAAAAACAGATGGATTTGTTTGTGGCATTTATGGGTCTGAAGAAGGCATATGATAGAGTTGATAGATATACTTTTTGAGAGGTCTTAAGAATAGTTGATGTGGGAAGTAAGCTGCTAGAAGCAGCGAATTTTTATCAAGGGTGTAAGGCGTGTGTATGTGTATATTGTTCCCAGTGAAGGTTGGTCTGCGGCAGGGTGTGTGATGTCACCATGGTTGTTTAATCTGTTTATGAATGGGATGGATAGGGAGGTAAATGTAAGAGTTTTGGAGAGAGAGGCGACGATGCAGCCTGTTGGGAATGAGAGGACCTGGAAAGTGAGTCAGTTGTTCGCCGATGATAATACGCTGGTGGCTGATTCGAGTGAGAAACTGCAGAAGCTGGTGACTGATTTTAGTAAAGTGTGTGAGAAGAGAAAGTTGAGAGTAGATGTGAATAACAGCAAGGGTATCAGGTTCAATAGGGTTGAGGGACTAGTTAGTTGTGACGTAAGTTTACTTGGAGGAAAATTGGAGGAAGTGAAGAGATTTAGATATCTTTTCTTTCAAACTATTCGCCATTTCCCGCATTAGCGAGGTAGCGTTAAGAACAGAGGACTGGGCCTTTGAGGGAATACCCTCACCTGGCCCAATTCTCTGTTCCTTCTTTTGAAAAAAAAAAAAAAAAAAAAAAACCGAGAGGGGAGGATTTCCAGCCCCCCGCTCCCTCCCCTTTTAGTCGCCTTCTACGACACGCAGGGAATACGTGGGAAGTATTCTTAATCCCCTATCCCCAGAGATATCTAGGAGTTGATATAACACCGAATGAAACTATGGAAGCGGAAGTGAGTTATATTGTCCTTAGACTCTTAATTTCCAACACATCCACCCTCCTCCGTACAACCCTATATATAGCCCACGCCTCTCAGAGATAACGTTCTCTCCATACATTCTTAATCGCTCCCAGAACCCTCGTCTCCTCTCTCACTCTATGACTCACTTCTGCTTCCATGGCTCCATCCGCTGCCAAGTCCACTCCCAGATATCTGAAACACTTCATTTCCTCCAATTTTTCTGCGTGTAAATTTGCATTCCAACTAATTTGTCCCTCAACCCTGCTGAACCAAATAACTTTGCTGTGTAAGTCATATTTTTCGCAAACTGGTCAGCTACTTTGTGGCGATAGTATGTAATGAGGGATTCTGCGATTCTTTTTTTTTTACATTTTGTTTTTGTAGAATCTTTGTATTGGTAGCACAGATGCTGCTGGAGGCTGTGGGGTATATGGGGATTGCTCTCACTCGTCGCATGGCTGAGGGTGGCGCTTGATTGCTTAACTGGACTTAAGGCCTATCCACCGTCAAGGTTATTAGGGTCAACAACTGCAGGGAAACATCCACCACATGAAAAGTCTTGAACATCTTCTGATGTTGAAGATAATTCGAAGATCTCATGAGCTCTTGCCATGCTTGTGGCCCATCGATCCTGAGGGAGGCGCACGCCATGCCGAGTTATGCCCACTTCTCTCCTTGCTTCCATGTTGTTTAATGTTACAGCTTTGGAAAGAATGTTGAACAAAAATATGTTGCATGGAGGTGCCACTGCCACTCTTGTGTTATAGTTCTCAAAATATGACCTCCCTTCCTACATTCTTTACTTTGGTTTTGCTGCTACAAATATTCTCATAGTTATGAAGATATATTCTGAGTTGTAGCCCACAGCTTTGCTATTTCAAGCTAAACATACATATGTATGTAAATCAGTGTAGTATAACCCTAATAACTTCTCTGGGACATGAAACCATACTTTCCGCTAGAAGCTCTAAGGCAGTAATTTAAGAACAAGCAAATAGGAGGTTTCAAGTACGTTGGTAAACTGCAGGGTGTAGTCTGCGTTACACTAGCCTCGTAAATAATGTTCAACTAAATTACAGAAATATCATAAATGGACATTGTGTAAATGACACAGGGTATATTTGTGGCTGATAAATGACAGCAAATGTCATCAGAGCCAATAATAAAATCAGTTCTTATCAAGTATGCAACTACGTGAACACAACGACGGTCATTATGTTCACATGTTCAGATATCTAACACACATCACGCTGGGTGATTGACTGCGTTACGGCAGGTCAGATGTCAGTCACTTTACCTGGCATCAGGAAACTAGGCCGTGTGTGCTGCCTCTTACCAGGCGGCCTTCATACACTTGATCTCAGATCAGGCGCATTGAGGGACGAATCTTAGCTCGTGATCCAGGGTGGTTAGAAAATTTCATTTATTTCTGTGATAATACGGAATGGTAATGAATAGCTCTTGTTGTAAGGTATCTTTCCTCGTAACAAATGAACGTGAATAAAGAAACAGTCAAATTTGTTTTCCAGCATTCATTGTTAGGCATGAAATACAAACCATGGTTCCACCTGCCCGTAGTCTTTCCCTGGACACCTAGTGTGTGTTACTACCAGACTCACAGTCAGACTACCGACCCCAAAGGTAGACTACCAGCCTCATATGTAGACTACCAGCCCCACAGGCAGACTACTAGCCTCACACGTATACTACCAGCCCCACAGGCAGACTATCAGCCACACTGGCAGATTACCAGACTCAAATGTAGACTACTAGCCCCACAGGCAAATTACCAGCCTCACAGGCAGACTACCATCCCCATAGGCAGACTATCAACCCTACAGGCAAATTACCAGCCCCACAGGCAGACTACAAAGCCCCACATGCAGACCACCAGCCTTGGAGGGAGACTACCAGCCTCATAAAGAAACTACCAGCTACACAGGCAGACTACCAACCCCAAAGGAAGACTACCAGCCCCACAGGAAGACTACCAATCCCACAAGCGGAATACTATCCCCCAAAGTAGACTACTAGCCCAATAAGCAGACAACAGCCCCAAAGACAGACTACAAGCCCCAACCCGAGAGGCAGACCTCCAGCCACACAGTCAGGTTACCAGCCTCACAGGCTGGCTACAAGGCCCACAGGCAAGCTAACAGTATTACAGGCAGACTACCAACCCCAGAGGCAGACAACCAGCTCCAAAAGCAGACTACCAACACCACAGGCAGACAACCAACACCGCAGGCAGACTACCAACCCCACAGACATATTACCAAACCCACAGGTAGACTACCAACCTCACACGCAGGCTACCAGACTACCATCCCAACAGGCAGACTAAAGCCCCCACAGGCAGACTACCAACCTCACAGATAGACACCCAACCTACAGGCATACTACCAGCTACAAAGGCAAACTACTAACCAAACAGACAGATTACCAATCCTAGAGGTAGACTACCAAACCCACAGGTAGACTACCAATCCTACACCCAGACTACCAACACCAAAGGTAGACTACCAGCTCCTGAGGCAGACTACCAATCCACACATGCACACTACCAACCCCACAGGCAGACTACCAAACCCACGAGTAGACTATCAACCCCACTTGAAGATTGTCAACCTCACATGGAGACTAGAAGCTCTAAAGGCAAACTACTAACCCACAGCAATCTACCAGCTCCACAGGCAGCCTATGAACCCCAGAGGAAGACTACCAATCCCACAGGCAGACTACCAACCCCATGGGCTGATTAGCAACCCCATATAAGGACTACCAGCTCCACAAGCATGCTTTCAACTCCACAAATAGATTGGCAAGTACACAAGGAGACTACGTACCACAAAGGCAGACAAATATTTTCACAGACAGACTATTAGCCTCAAAGGCAGTCTATCAATCCCAGAGGCAAAGTACCAAGCGGATAGGCAGACTAACAACCTCAGAGATAGAGTACTAACCGCATATGCAAATTACCAAACCCACAGGCGGACTACAACCCCAGAGGCAGACTACCAACCCCAGAGGGAGACTACCAACCCTACAGGTAGACTACCATACCCAAGCAGACTACCAACCCCACAGGCAAACTGCCAACCCCATAGACAGACTACCAGCTCCACAGCCAGACTACCAACCCCACAGGCAGACTACCATCCCCACAGGCAGATTAAGAATTCCACACGCAGGCTACCAACCCCACTTGCGGACTACAAACCCTATGGGAAGACCACCAACCACAAGGGCAGCTTACCAACCACACAGGCAGACTATCAACACCACAGACAAACTACCAACCCCACATGGACAGTTTCAACTCCGCACATAGACTACTAACCCCACAGGCAGACTACCAACATCATAGGTAGACTACCAGCTCCAATGACAGACTACCAACCCCACAGGCAGAATACCAACTCCACAGGCAGACTACAAACCCCACAGCCAGACTACCAAACCCATAGGCAGACTACTAACCCCACAGGTAGACTACCAACCCTTCAGGTAGACTACCTAACCCACTGGCAGACTACCAAATTCAAAGGCAGAATACCAACCCCAGAGGCAGGTTCCCAACCCCACAGGCAGACTACCAAACCCACAGGCAGACTACCAAGCTCAAGGGAAGATTACCAAACCCTCAGCCTACCAACCCTAGAGGCAGACTACCAACGCCACAGGTAGACGACCAACCCCAGAGGCAGTCTATCAAACCCACAGGCAGACTACCAATTACACAGGCAGACTCTCAACCATAAAGGCAGCCTACCAACCCCACAAGCAGACTACCAATTCCATACTGTACAGACTGCCAGCACGGCAGGTAGATTACGAACCCCATAGGTGGACTACTAATCACACAGATAGACTGATAACCCCCTAGGAAGACTACTAACACCACAGGCAGACTGCCAGCCCCATAGACAGACTACCAGTTTCACAGCCAGAATCCTAGCCCCACAGGCTGATTACCATCCCCAAAGTCAGATTTTCAGCCCCACATGTAGACTACCAACCCCACAGGCAGACTACCAACTCCACAGGCAGATTACCAGCTCCACAGGCAAGCTTTCAACTCCACAAATAGACCACGAACTCCACAGGCAGAATACTAACCCCTCAGGCATGCTAGCAATAACACAAGCAGACGACCAACCCCACAAGTATACTACCAACCGTAAAGACAGACTACCAGTCCCATAGATAGATTGCCAACCACACAAACAGACTACCAACCCCACAGACAGATTACCAGATCCAGAGGCAGACTACCAACCACAGAGGCAGACTACAACCCCACAGGCACAGTATCAACCACACAGACAGACTTCCAGCTCCACAGGCAGATTACCAACACCACAATTACAAACCCCACAGACAGACTACCAACCACAAAGGCAGCCTACCAAGCCCACACGCACACTACCAATTCAGAAGGCAGACTACAAGATCCACAGGCAGACTACCAACCCAACAGGCAAACTACTAATCCCACAGGCAGACTACCAGTGGGCACAGGCAGACTACCAACCGTAAAGGTAGACCACCGACCCCACAAGCACACTTCCAACTACGCAGGCAGATTACCAACCCCGCAGACTACCAACCCCAGAGTCAGACTAATTGCCTCATAGGCAGATTACCAACCCCACAGGTGGAATATTAACCCCACAGGTAGATTGTAAACCCCACAAACTGACTACCAACCACACATGCAGACTACCAACTCCACAGGCAGACTCCCAACGGGCACAGGGAGAATACCAACCCCACAGGCACACTACCAACCAAAAAGTCAGTCCACCAACCCCATAGGCAGACAACCAACCCCATAGATAGACAACCAACCCCACAAGCAGACTACCTAACCCAGACGCAAACTTTCAACCACGCAGGCAGACTACCAACTGGAAAGGCAGACTACCAACCCCACAAGCAGACTACCTACCCCAGACGCAAACTTCCATCCATACAGGTAGACTACCAACCCCACAGGTAGAATACCAACCCCACATGCAGACTACCGGCTCTAAAGGAAGACTACCTATGCCAAAAGCAGACTGACAACTACAGACGCAGACTACCAAACCCGTAGGCAGACCACCAACCTCTCAGGTAGATTACTAGTTCCACAGCCAGACTACCAACCTCAGAGTCAGACTACCAACCCCAGACTAACAGCCCCACAGGCAGTAAACCAAACCCACAGTCAGACTACCAGCCCCACAGGCAGATTACCATCTCAACAGTTAAACTACCCACCCCACAGGTAGACTACCAACTTCACAGGTAGCCTCCAAACCCCACAACTAGACTAACAACCTCAGAGGCAGACGACGAACCAAAAGGACAGACTACAAACCACACAGGCAGCCTAACAAACCCATAGGCAGATTTTAACCCCACAAGCAGACAACCAACTCCAACAGGCAAAGTACCAGTCCCATAGGCAGACTTCCAACCACACATGCAGACTACCAACCCCACAGGCAGACTACCAACCTCAGAGCAGACTACCCACCCCAAAGGCAGATTACTAAACCCACACGCAGACTACCAACCACAAAACCAGACTCCTAACCACATAGGCAGCCTATCAACCCCACAAGCAGAATATCAACCCCAAAGACTAAACTCCCACAGGCAACTAGCAACCCCACTGGTACGTTATCAACCTTACAGGTAGCCATCCAAACTCACAGGCAGACTACCAGCTCCCCTAGCTTAACATCAACCCTACAGGCAGACTACCAATCGAAGAGGTAGACGACCAACCCCATAGGCGGATTACCATCCCCACAGTAGACAACCAACCACTCAGACTGACTACCAACCCAATAGGCAGACCAGCTACCTCAAATGCAGGTCTCCAATCCCACAAGTAGAGTTCGTAGCACACACGCAGACTACAAACCACAAAAGCAGACTACCAACCACACAGGCAGACTTCCAATCCCAAAGGCATTATAATAGCCACATAGGCAGAATAGCAACCCCACAGGCAAACGACCAACCACAGAGGTAGACTTCCAACCCCAAAAGCAGAGTACCAACCCCACAAGCAGACTACCAACCCCATAGACAGACTAAAAGCTCTAGAGGCAGATTAACAACACCACATCTAGACTACGAATCCCACAGGTAGAATACCAACCCCACAGATAGACTACCAACGCCACTGGCAGACTACCAACCACAAAGACAGACTACCAACAACACAGGGAGTCTCCCAACCCCATACGAACACTGCCATCTCCATTAGAAGAATACCAGCTCCACAGGCAAACTACCAACCCTACAAGAAGACTACCAACCCCATAGACAGACTATCAACCCCACAGGAAGGCTACCAACCGCATTCGCAAGCTACCAAGCCCACAGACAGACTACCAACCCCACAGGTAGACTACCAACGCCATTGGCAGATTACCAGCCCCACAGGTAAACTTCAAACCCCTCAGACAGACTACCAACCCCACAGGCAGACTACCAACGCAATAGGCAGATTACCAGCCCCACAGGTAGACTTCAAACCCCACAGGCAGACTACCAACCCCACAGGCAGACTTCCAACCCCACAGGCAGACTACCAGCGCAATAGGCAGATTACCAGCCCCACAGGTAGACTACCAACCACACAGCCAAAGTACCAAGCCAAGAGGCAGTCAAACTTCCCACAGCCAGAACACTAAACCCACAGGCAGACTACCAACCCCATACGCAGACTACCAACCCCAGAGGCAGACTACTAGTCCCACAAGCAGACGATTAAACCCACAAACAGATTGCAAACCACACAGGTAGACTCCCAACCACACAGTCAGCCTACCAACCCCACAGGAATACTACCAATCGCACAGGTAGGCTACAAACCCCACAGGCAGATTACCATCACCACAGGTAGACTACCAACGCCAAAGGCAGACTACCAATTCCAGAGGTAGACTGGCAACCTCAAAGGCAGGCTCGAATCCTCACAAGTAGACTACTAACCACAGAGGCAGACTACCAACCACAAACACAAACTACCAGACCCATAGGCAGATTAACAGCTCCAGAGACAGAGTACCAACTCCACGTAAACTGCCAACCACAGAGGCAGACTCCAACCCCGCAGGCAGACTACTAACCCCACAGGCAAATTATCAACCCCACAGGCAGACTACCAGCTCCAGACAGACTACGAACTCAACAGACAGACTACTAACTCAAGAGACAGACTGCCAACCCCAGAGGCAGACTAATAAACCCACAAGCAGGTTACAAGCCACACAGGCAGATTCCCAACCGCAAAAGTAGCGTACCAACCCCACAGGAATACTACCAATCGCACAGGTAGACTACTTACCCCTCAGGTAGACTACAAACCACAAAGGCAGACAACCAGCCCCACAGGCAGACTTCCAACCCCACTGGCAGACTAACAACTCCAGAGGCAGAATACAAACCCCACAGGTCGACTAGTAACTACTGAGATAGACTACCAACCCCACAGTTCCACTGAAAGACAACGAACCACAGAGGCAGAATACCAACCCCATAGGCAGATTACCAATCCCAGAAGTAAACTACCAATTCCACAGGTAGACTACCATCCCCATAGGCAGACTACCAGCTCCATAAGCACACTGATAATCTCACAGGCAGACTACGAATCTCATAGGCAGACTACCAACCCCACAGGTAGACTAAATCTACAGGCAGACTGCCAGCATCACAGGTAGATTACCAATCACACAGGCAGATTACCAGCCCCAGACGCAGACTACATAGACAAATTACCAGCTTCTCAGGTAGACTACCAAAACCACAGGAGGACAGCCAACCCCACATATAGCATAGCAACCCCACAGGCAGACTACCAGCTCCACAGGCAGACTACCAACCTCACAGACAAACTAACAGCTCTTCAAATAGACTACCAAACCCACAGGAGGACAACCAACCCCACATGTAGCATAGCAACTCTACAGGCAGACTACCAGCTCCACAGGCAGACTAGTAACCCCTTAGGCGGACTACCAACTCCACAGGCAGACTACAACCCCACAGGTAGACTACCAATCCCATAGGCAGACTACTAACCTCAAAGGCAGACTACCAACTTCAAAGGCAGATTACCAACCCCACAGGCAGACCACTAACCCCACAGGTAGAATACTAATCCCACAGGTAGACTACCAACCCCACAGGCAGATTACCAACCTCAAAGGCAGACTACCAACTTCAAAGGCAGACTACCAACCCCACAGGCAGACCACTAACCCCACTGGCAGACTACCGACCCCACAGGTAGAAAACCAACTCCACAGGCAGACCATCAACCTAACAGGCAGACTACCAACCCCACAGGCAGACTACCAACCCCACAGGCAGACTACTAACTCCACAGGTAGACTAACAGCTCTAAATGTAGACTACCTACCCCACTGACACACTACCAATCCAAAAGGTAGACTCTTTATAATCTTGCTTCATTATCTACTTCATGTTTATTGTGTATCCTTGGTCAGCTTGTGTCACCTGCAAAAGATGACTGACTTCCGTATCAGAATGCATATCTCCAGAGAAAGCGTCTCCGGGACTTGAGCATTATTTCAACACTGTTTCTCCAGCATCAAGCTGCTCTAGTATGGATTTTCTGGTGGTTGTGAGACGCCCGCGGACGTTTAGTATGACATACAATATCATCAGTTGATGATAATGAGACAGAAGACGATCAGAAATGCCTTCCTGCTGTATTGATTCAGCTTGTGGTGGTTATATCTGTGTCATCAGTCACGACGAACACACGACAGTGGGTTCAGGATCTTACACTACACAGATGGCTGGTGAACCTCGGCAAGCCGTCCACTGCTGCAAATCATCGTCTCCAACAAGGTACGGTGAAGGTTGAGAGTGAACAATAGGGAAGGAAAGTCTGTGTGGGAAGTGTACTCTAAATTTAGAAACTATAAATATACCAGCGGCCGGGAACCATGAAGGCTGCAGGGCTAGGGAGAGGAGGAGGAGGAAGGAAGGAAAGACTCCCCAGGGATATCAGACATCCTGGATGGTTGCGCATATGTCATCCTGCCAAACTTATGAGCACATCACGGCGTCATATCTGTCATGATCGTTAGTGTATATATATACATCATGTGGTGTGGGAGACACTAGCATAAACGTTGGGTGCCAGTCTGACTCACGACGGTCGGTCCCCAGGCATCGATTGGTGGGGCAGCCCAGCTCGAGGACCCTTACCCACCAAGGTCACCCTCAGGGTTGACCGAGGAGCTTCACCCACCAAGGTCACCCTCAGGGTTGACCGAGGATCTTCACTCAAAAAGGTCACCCGCAGAGATGCTCGAGAACCCTCACCCAACAAGGTCACCCGCAGAGATGCTCGAGGACTCATTCATCAAGGTCACCTTCAGAAGTGCTCGAGGAGCCTTACCCACCAAGTTCATCCACCAAGATAATCGAGGAGCTTCACCCACCAAGATCACCCTCAGAGGTGCTCGAGGACCTGTAATCGTTTGTGGTCATGGTCGAGGAATGTAAAGGAAAATCTTACTTCGTGAAAGATAAATTCTGTTTCAAGAAAGTGGAGTACAGAGGACTTGTTTTATCCCTGGCAAGCTGGAGGCGGGACGTCAGCCCAGGTGGAGACCTGCACGAGACTCTCTGAGGGACTGAATTGTGACAGCCTGTGGCAGGGTTTGTAGAAGGGTTTGTATCGAGAACATAAGGCGCTGTCTGTGACCTGTTGTCGTCAGTCAGCAACCTTACGGGTGAACGAGATAAGAGAAATTAGTTCATCTTGTGTGTCAAGAGGCCATATGACAGATGTTTAGAAATTCAGCACATTTGGTGGAAAGCGAAAAATGAAGCACTTAACTCTTGGTGAATAGTATAGCGAGTGTATAACTTTCATGAAGAATGTTGTATAATATTCAGAGTGGTCTCCACTGTTAGGCTTCGTCCTGCCTCGAGCGTAACACAAGTCGGTCAAACTGCTGACTCCCGCAGTTCCCTGATCTATTGCTGGTGTACTCGCCCAGAGTGAACGCTTGGTCACTTCTGTAGCATGTCCTCATGCGTCTCGGAGAGGCCTGGCCTAATAACTAAAGTCTGTCCTAAATACTCTAAAGTAATGATGTTACCAAAGTCTTTTATACATATGTCTAAATACAAGAACACAACAAAATACATAAAACAGAGTTCATCGTCATCAATAAGTTTCTCAGCCAGCTACATGATGCACTGCAGGCTCAGGGGTTCACAATAGTGGCAACACTACGATCACTAATATCAAGTTCAACACAAGTACCAGTTCTAATACTGATCACATGGAATAGTCCTCTGACATCATCTTGTAATGTTAAGTTCAGTATTATTCACCTGGGGTCGACATTGCCTAGAGTTTCTACGGTCGGTGGGTCTTCCATAATTTCTGACCAGTGAGTACCTTCAGACGTTACTGTTGGCATTAGTGTGTTATCTGTGGAGTCAAACTGTGGTAAACGACTTCCTTTTCACATGAGATTACCAGTCTGGATGTCGCAGGAGTTAGAGGGAGAGTGTTAGTCTAGGTCCCTCCTCGCCTGTTGTAACTATTATGTACTGTTACATAACTAGCACTTTCTGGAGATAACATAGGGAAATTAGTAACTAAAACTTCTACTATGGGTTTGGTCAATACTCGCGAGACAAATTCACAATTATCTGTTGCAGTGTCATTTATCAGCCACCATTCACAGAGGGATGTATTTAGTGAATGTGCTGGTGATAGATATGAAGAGTTCTTAACGGTGTAACACATCATCTGAACTACGTAATACCAATTTGAAATAATCCTTATAAACTAAATGTTTGTTTACTGAAGCTTCTACATGAGAATGACTCAATTTACAAAGGGAAAGGTTTGACTTAAATAGTTTATTTATCTACTCTTAGACAATTGAAATATGAAGTGGTATGACCTGCATTAGATGCATGAGATGACCTAATCCTGGAGGGGAAGACAATACAGATGTAATATTGTCATGATTACCTAAAGTTAAACCAGTTATAATCCATCATAGCAGCTGTTCTTTAAATTCATGATCTTAACTTCGAGTTTACAGCATCTCACTGGGTCTCTAGCACTGAGCATTCACACAGAATCTCCTAAGCTTGGACTTATATTTCACAGTGAAGTCTAGCTGTTTCTACAGCCTAAATCAAGTAACACTCCTAGGAGACTCAACTGAAGTTCCAAGTCTGTTTTACGTTTCTAGGGATAGTGCACTCACCATCGTTGGTAGCTTTAAGATGAAGAAAATAACAGTGTTGCATGTGTAGTGTGGATGCAGCTGTGAGTTATCATGTGCATGTGGGTCTAGATGTAAATCATGAGAATGTTTTCGGTATGTATGATGCTGAGGTGTAGGTAGCTATCAACGTATCCATTGTGGCTAAGGTGTCCGTCCTAGGCTCAAGGTCCCTACTGTCCTCATTATAATTAAGTACCTCAACACTGTCAACATGTTCTTCTCGAACGTCTTGAGTTTCTAAACGTTTATATCCTTTCATGTGTTGCAGGAGCCTATATGATCCTGTGAACTGTGGTGCTATCCTATATTTCTCTCGAGTAACACTAAAGTTTCTTACTATTATCAATTTACCTTGTCTAATCTGTCTAAGTCAAGGTAGCCTGTTCTTAACCTGTGTGAACTGTCGTGGTACTTCGCCTATGTTCTGTCTAATTCGTTGATGTACACGTTTGGTATACGAGAATTTATATGCTACATAACTACTGGTATCATACACTCCCTGTGGTTTAGACATCAGTAGGTCATGCGGATATCTTATGTCATACATACAACACATAAAGTAGGATGTCACCTTCTGTAGAATGGTACGAACCATTAATGGCACCTGTATTCCAGAGATACATTCATCACGATGAGTATTCTGAAAATCAATAGTTACTCTTGACATACCCGTTTTCTCGCGGGTTCTGGATGGGGAACTAAAGATAGATATGTACGTAAGTAATTCTTTAATAATTTACCCTATGGACAAGCATTCGTACCTTACGTTCCCGAATAACTATTGTCCATTTATGCGGCTTGCATTCTATTTTATTATCTCGCATAGAAGCGACCCCCATTCGTACATCCATTCGTACATATCTAAATTTTTCGTGGTCGACACCGTAGCATTGCAATCTTGTAGTTCTTTCTGAGGCTTGTAATTCCAGTGATGCTTTTCCAAATATCTTTAATGACTGTCCTGATACACCAGTTACATCACAAGTTTCTATATCAGAGGTGCTCGAGGTCACCCTCCTAGGTGCTTAAAAAGCCTTCCTTATTCAAGGTCATCCTCAGAGTTGATCGGGGAGCTTCACCCATCAAGGTCACCCTCAGAGATGCTCGAGGATCCATCCATCAAGGTCACGCTCAGAGGTGCTCGACTAGTTTCACTCAGCAATATCACTCCCAAGAGAGCTTAAGGACTTTCACCTCAGAGATGCCCGAGGAACTCCACCCTTCATGATCACCCTCATCTATCAAGGTCACCCTCCGAAGAGCTCGATGAACCTCATCCAATATGGTCACCCTTACAGGCGGTGCCTAGCTTTCCGAACAAGAGTGCATGGATGTGGAAGTCTTAGGAAGGCGAGTCATCCACAAG
Source organism: Panulirus ornatus (assembly GCF_036320965.1). Lineage (NCBI taxonomy): Eukaryota > Metazoa > Arthropoda > Malacostraca > Decapoda > Palinuridae > Panulirus > Panulirus ornatus. The sequence continues at coordinate 17,210,866 of NC_092238.1, forward strand.
AAAATCTTGGCCGTAATGTTTTCTGTTATAGAGAGCGAGGTTGTAGGTCGCTAGGTGGAGCTGAGGTAGGTCGAGAGAGATGAAATATTGACATGAGAAGTTAAGTTCATGAGGCAGTAAACCTGCTTGAAAAGGAGGAACCAGAGATTTTCTTGCAACCGTTTGCTCAGTGTTCCCTGAAGATGTGGGTGAATCTTTTTCAAGTTCATATCGTAGAGGAGTATGTTTCATGTATACAGTAGTGTGTGTTCCTTACCTTAGGACCTGCTGAGAGACAGACGCTGTGCGCTGCTCTGGGCCAAAGCGCATCTCTGGGCATATAATACTGTTGGGAGACAGATGCCGTGTGCTTCTCCGGGCAAACCAAGAGTCGTGCAGGTGAACGAACTAGAAGACGTGATGACGGACGAACCAAGAGACGTGATGACGGACGAACCAAGAGACGTGAGGACGGACGAACCAAGAGACATGAGGATGCACGAACCAAGAGACGTGATGACGGACGAACAAAGAGACTAGAGGATGAACGAACCAAGAGACGTGATGACGGACGAACCAAGAGACTAGCGGATGAACGAACCAAGAGACGTGAGGACGGATGAACCAAGAGACGTGAGGATGAACGAACCAAGAGACGTGATGACGGACGAACCAAGATACGTGAGGACGGACGAACCTAGAAACGTGATGATGAACGAAACAAGAGACGTGAGGACGGACGAACCAAGAGATGTGAGGACGATCGAACGAAGAGTCGTGTGGATGGATGAACTAAGAGAAGCGAGGATGGAGCAACCAGAGATGTAAGGGCGGACGAAGAAGAGACGTGTGGATGGACCAACCAGAGATGTGGGGACGGACAGAGCGAGACTGCACCGGCAGTAGGGAAGTGTAGACACAGAGGTGAGTCTCGAAGGTTGTAAGGATTAGAATGCCAGGGGTAAACCCGCAACCTCTCACGTGTCACCCTCCCGGACTCTGGGAGACGATTCATGGATACATACATACATACATACGGACAGACAACATAGTGTTTGAACACCATCTTGACTGAATATATTGTCTCCGATGAGAGATGTATAATTACAGAATATGGTAATGTATTTCCTAGCGAGTAACACTAGGAGAGGCGGCTCCCTAGCGGGGTCTCCCTGTACTTTAAAGAACGCTGAATGTGCGTGCAAGAGGAAGCAGCAGCAGCAGCGAACTGCAGTTGTCAGCGGGCAGTGGGCGGTGTCCAGCTGTGGGATACAAGATCACCTCCCCAGACTCAGTCATACCATCGGTGATGATTTATGCCAACAGCAAGCCGGCTCCACCACTCACAGCCACCCAGCCAGACAGCCCCACCACCCACAGCCAACCAGACAGGGTCACCACCCACAGCCAACCAGCCAGGATCACCACTTACAACCAGCCAGCCAGGATCACCCTTCACAACCAGCCAGCCGGCCCCACCACCCACAACCAGCCAGCCAGCTCCACCACCCACAGCCAGCCAGCCAGCCAGTCAGTCCCACCACCCACAACCAGCCAGCCAGGCTCACTCTCCACAACCAGACAGCCAGCTCCACCACACAAAGCCAGCCAGCGAGCCCTTCCACCCACAGCCTCTCCCTCCCGGCACCTACATCAACCAGATTTCCTTCACGACTGACAATGTTGACAATCCAGAGTTTTTCTTCAAAAATCTCCCCGACTTAGTAAGATACCCGTAAGAACTGGTGACGTGGCAAAATTCACGGTATTTTTTTGTAGGCGGCAGACGTGATATGAAGACTAGAGCCAGTCTGATGAGAAGGGCGGCCAGCCAGCTCGCTGACACTCGGACAAGAAGGAAATGTATTTTTGAGACTTCATCAGGTGAGGGTGGGTCCCGGGTGGGTCCGGCTCGTGATGTACGGTGACAGAACCCATTCCCGGCTGCAGGTGACGGTCGAGCTGCCTCCAGGCCCTGGCTCCTGCCTCTCTACCCCCTCCCCCCTTCCTTCTTCCCTCACCGCTTCCCTCACACTCTTGCAGCTAACGCCAACACTCTCCTTACGTACTCATGACTATGAGACTTTCCCCACCCACATGCAGCTGCCTCCAGCACACTCTTACGAACCTGCAGCTAACTCCAGCACTCTCCCACACACCACTGGTTGACTGAAGCATTCTCTCCACACACCTGCAGCTTACTCCAGCACTCTCCCAAACACCACTAGTTGACTGAAACATTCTACCCACACACCTGCAGCTTAGTCCAGCACTCTCTCACACACCACCAGTTGACTGAAACATTCTACCCACACACCTGCAGCTTAGTCCAGCACTCTCTCACACACCACCAGTTGACTGAAACATTCTACCCACACACCTGCAGCTCACCCCATCACTGCTCCCACAAATTTATGAATGACTCTAGCACTCTTCCCACACGCCACTAGCTGACTCCTGCACTCTTTCCAGACACTTGCAGCTGACTCCAGTGATCTTCCCACACACCTGCAGCTGACGACAGCACTCTTCCCACACACCTACAGCTGACCACAGCACTCTCACCACACACTTGCACCTGACACCAACACTCTTCCTAAACACCTGTAGCTGATTCCAGCATTTTTCTAACACACTTGCAGCTGATTACAGCATTCACCCCACACACCCGCAGCTGACTTCAGCACTCTCCCCACACACTTGCAGCTACGGTTGACTGTAGAATACTGCCATACTGCCATAACATACTTGCTGAGTGTCAGAAAACACACACCAGTTAGCACGATGGTCCACCCTCATGCCGCCTCACCATCTTCACAGCCCCAACCCTGCCACTCTGCTGTGCAAACACAAGTTGTCAAGATAACCATTCCACCATGGGTCTCCTGACACAAACCATGGCTGCCACATGGACTGTCATCATTAAGATGCAGGGCTGAGTTCGAATATCAATGCTAACCATGACTTGGTCTATGATACATGGAGTCTTGTGTCCACTGTAGTAACAGATAGTTTGGAGGACAAGGAACCCTAGACCAGGTTGTGGGAATGGTGTGAGCATGAAGTCTTCCACAGCAGCATTGGAGGACGATGTCATATTTAAGGTGAGCTGCTGTTCATCACAGACAGTGATGTCATTCTTAACTCCTGGAGGACGATCTTTTCTGATACAACTCATGATTGTTATAAGCTGATGAGTTACTTTCATCAGTAACTCATCCATAAGTAGATTCATACTAAGAGTTACACCAATTTCTGTGAAGGGTAAGAGGGTTAGATACATAGAGACAGGAAAGTCTATTTGTACAGTTTACTCCAACCATCTCCCCACACATACCTGGGGCTGATTCCAACACTCTTCCCACACACTCCACCGCCCATCCCCCACACCTGCAGCTGACTTCGGCATTTTTCCCACACATCTGCAGCTGACTTCAGCACTCTTTCCACACACACCTGCAGGAGACCTCAGCACTCTCCCCACTCACCTGCAGCTTACTCTAGTGCTCTCCCCACTCGCTTGCAGCTGACTCCAGCACTCTTCCCACACACCTGTAACTGTCCCCATCGCTCTTCCCGTACTCCTGCAGATATATTCAGCACCCTTACCACACACTTATAGCTGACTCCAGCATTCTTTCCACGCACCTGTAGCTGAATCTAGCTCTTTTCAGCTGATTCTATCATTCTCCTGCTACACCCCTGTAGCTGACTCCAGCATTCTTCCTACACACTTGTAACTGAAAGCAGCACTCTCCCCACACAAATACAACTAACCAAAGGACTCTTCCCACACACCTGCAGCTAACTCTAGCACCTCTCCACACACACCTGCAGCCAATTCCGGTATTTTCTTCACACACATGCAGGTCACGCCAGCGCACCACACATACCTGCAGCTACTGCAGCACTCTCTGCACATACCTGCAGATGAATCCAGCATTCTCCCTAAAAACCTCAGTTGACTTCGTCATTCTTCCCACACACTTACAGCTGACTCCAACACTCCTCCCAAACAACTGCAGCTAATACCATCACTCTCCTCACACACCTGAAGCTGAAAACAGTGCTCCTTACATATCTGCAGCTGAGTGCGGCACTTTCCCCACACACCTGAGCTGACACCATCACTCTCCTCAAACACTTGTAACTTAATCCAGCACTTCCCACATACTTGAAGATCCCTTCACCACATCCCCCCACATACCTGCAACTGATATCAGAACCTTGTTTACATACCTGCATTTGGCGTCAGCACCTTCATCACATACTCCTAGCTGTATAAAGCATGCTTCTACACACCTGCCGCTGACTTTTAAAAGCACCTTCACCACACACCTGCAGGTCAGTATAGCACTCTCATCACATACCTGAAGCTCAGGGCAGTACTCTCAACACACACCTGCAGACAACAAAACCACTCCCACCACACACCTGCAGCTCAGCACAGCACTCTCACCATACACCCGTAAATGACAAAAGAATTCTCACCACACACCTGCAGCTCAGCACAGCACTCTCACCACACACCTTCGGACGACAAAAGTACTCTCGCCACACACCTGCGAATGACGAAAGCTGTCTCATCACACACTTGTAGGTCAGTTCAGCACTCTTACCGCACACCTGCGGATGACGTCAAGCATTCTCCACACACACACCTGCAGGTCAGTAGATCACTCGCCACACACCTGCAGATAACCGGGCCAATTTAATAATTCACTTGAAGACAAATAATTCATCGTGAGCCTGGAACCTAACGAAGGTGTAATCAAGTGTTTGCCACGTCAGTAACACTGCATCAGAGAGCCAGGTACTCGCTGTAGCTCACCTCCATAACGTTCCTGAAGCAATGAACGTACAGAGGAGGGGGAATGTTGTACAGAGAGAGGACCAGGCTAAACGTTTTCCTATATAAGTGGTTTTCAAAAAGATAGCCATTTCAATCTTGGTCAATGTGTTCTGAGGCGAAAGGTAAAAAGACAAGGAAGGGAATTTTTTTCGATTTTGTTTTTTGTGGAAAAGCATGAGAGAGTAGAGATTTCCGAAGCTGTGAAGTGTAGGGAAAGAAACATTAATGAGAATGGCCTATCCTTGTGTTGCCAACGGCCACACAGTAATTATGTAACGCAGCAGATTGCTAAGTAATACGTGGTCTACCTAGTAGTGGAGGCACACAAACAGCCTACCCTCGTGAGCCAAATCCAAAATAATACCTATCGTAGAGGGAAAATGAACCAACATCGCTGTGTAGGATAAATGGGTCAAGACTTGAAGTTAGCATAGTAGAGTTGATAAGGCGAACCGCTTTTGACTTAGCTCCGTCAAGTAAGGTTGCAGAGCTTGAATCACCTAAGATATGAGAGCAGTTCTCCGTATAAGGACGGATCATTTCTTTGTATAAACGGAGCAACTATTCGGAAAAGAATAGTGGATGTTACAGTAATACCCGATATGTTCACCAAGTCAAGAGGAGGAATTACAGAATCGTCGGAGAGTAAAAAGTTGTGAGAAATTTTGATAGAGAGATGGGCAGAACCTGGGTCTTGGAGGCATTAAACTTGACCAGATTTCGGCTACCCTATTGAGATACCCTGTCCAAGTCTGAGTTTACTGAGCTCTGTCGAGACAAGATGCAGGTCGAGTGAGAAGAGAAATATCAGTACTGAAGGGTGTGGAGGAATGCATTGTATAGTCGTCAGCAATTGAGTTTGGTTATTTGTAGAAGAAAGAATATCGTTGATAGAAGAGAGAAACAGTGTGGAAGACAGAGAGACCTTGAAGAACACCGCTGTGGATGGAGAAAGGAGGGGGTGGGGATGATCTATCAACAACCACGGAGATAGATCGGCCAGAGAGGAAGCTAGATGTAAGGGAACGAAGTGAGGAAGGGAAACCAAAAGGTGGAAGCTTACAGATGAGACTCCGATGGTACACCCTGTCAAAAGCTTTAGATATATCAAGAGCAACTACACAGGATTCCCTGACATCCCTCATGGATGATGACCAGAAATGAGTAAAATAGGAAAATTGTCAAAAACGGATCTCGTCTTACGGAAACCATACTGGTGATCAGAGAGAAGACTGTGAGCTTCAAGATGTCTGAGGATATGGGAGTCGAGGGATTCAAAGACCGCAAATTGTAGATGTCAAACCAACAGAACGACAGTTGGAGGGGTTTAGAACGGTCACCCTTCATAGGGATGGGATGTGCTGCCATCGCATGTTTCCAAGAAGGAAAAGTTATGGATATTAAATCAGACTGATCAGACGAGCAAGCACAGGTGCAATATCAGACGCCACACTTTTAGTATATGGGATGGATGCCATCAAGTTCTCAAGCTTTGCTTGCATCTATAGAGAGAAACTCTGTGGACAGTTCAAAAAGAGATCACGGGGAGGGGTATAGGATTAGTAACAGGAATGTTAGAGTCATCCAAGGTAGAGTTTGGCGAGACACGAGAACACAAGAGTTGTTTTGTGTACGGGAGAGACACCTATAGTACCGTTAGAGCAGAAAAGTGAAGCAAAGTTAGAGGACAGAAGTTGTTAACGATGCCTTTAGCTAAAGACCAGAAAGACCCATCAATGGTTGAGGAGGTGACTTTATGGCACTTCCTTTAAGTAAATGAACGCTTTGCCTCACGGTTAACATACTTGCAATTTGCTTCTATGTTTGTGGTTTCCTGAGAGATGGCCATTTGCTTCTATGGTTGTCTCGTTACACTCGTCCCTCAATTTTCCCGGAACGGAACACCTCTGTATGGACGCTTCATCTGATCTGGAGTGGGTGATGTACAGACCACATTAACACGAAGAAAAGTGTGAACAAGTTCTCATGCAAAGTGTTCTGCCACCCGGGGAAGGTTTTCTGACAGGGTATATGGTTTAATGTGGTAGATTTCCTGTCACCTGGAGAAGGTTCTCTGGCAGGGTATATATAGCTTACTGTGGTTTATGTCCTTCCACCTATGGAGGTTTCTGACAGGGTATGTAGTTTACTGTGGTTTATATACCACCACCTGGGGTAACCCACAGTCATAGCACCTGACCCCCTACATATCTTCCCACCTTCTGCACAACAAAGTGACGGACCCGCAGCAGGACCTCACCACTAGACCCTCGCCGCTACAGGCAAAATAGGTTCTACATAAACCTTAATTTACATACAGAAGTCGAAATACACTGAGAACAATTGCATAACGCTTGAACACGATGCTATGCCTCTTGATCATGATGGTACGACCCTTGAACACGATGCTATGACTCTTGAACATGATGGTACGACCCTTGAACACGATGCTATGCCTCTTGATCATGATGGTACGACCCTTGAACACGATGCTATGACTCTTGAACATGATGGTACGACCCTTGAACACGATGCTATGACTCTTGATCATGATGGGACGACCCTTGAACACGATGCTATGACTCTTGAACATGATGGTACGACCCTTGAACACGATGCTATGACTCTTGATCATGATGGTACGACCCTTGAACACGATGCTATGACTCTTCATCATGATGATACGACCCTTGAACACGATGCTATGACTCTTGATCATGATGGTACGACCCTTGAACACGATGCTATGACTCTTCATCATGATGGTACGACCCTTGAACACGATGCTATGACTCTTGAACATGATGGTACAACCCTTGAGCAGAATGGTAGCGACCCTTGAACACGACGGTACGTCGCTTGAACACAATGGTAAGACCCTTGAACACAATGGTACGACCCTTGAACATGATGGTGCACCTCATGATCATGATAATACAACCCTTGAACATGATGGTACGTCTCCTAACACGACGGCGCGTCCCTTGAACACAATGATATGTCTCTTGAACACGATGGTATGTCCCTTGAACACGATGGTACGTTTCTTGAACATGATGGTACGTCTCTTGAACACGACGGTACATCCTTTGAACACGGGGGTACGTCTCTTGAACACAATAGCACATCTCTTAATCACGATGGTGTATCTCTTGAACACGATGGTATGTCCCTTGAATATGATGGTACGTTTCTTGAACATGATGGTAAGTCCCTTGACTACGATAGTACGTCTCTTGAACATGATGATACGACCCATGAACACGATGATACGTCCCTTGAACACGGTAGTACGACCCTTTAACACAATGGTATGACCTTTGAACACGATGATACGACCCTTGAGCACGATGGTATATCCCTTGAACACTATAGCCCGTCTCTTCAACAAGATGGTACGACACTTGAACATTATGGTGCGTCCCTTGAACACGAATGGCACATCTCTTGAACACGATGCTATGTCCCTTGAATATGACGGTTCGTCTCTTGAGCACGATGGTACCTTGAACACGATAGTAAATGTCTTGAACAAGAAGGTACAACCCTTGAACATGATAGTATGTCCCATGAACGCGATGGTACGCCCATTGAACGCGATGGTGCTTCCTTTGAACACAACAGTACGTCTGTTGAACGCGATGATTCATCTCTTGAACACGATGATATGTCTCTTGAACACTATGGTACGACCCTTGAACACGATGACACGACCCTTGAACACGATAGTACGTCTCCTGAACACGATGGTACGACCCTTGAACATGATGTGCTTCTCTTGAACATGATGGTATGACCCTTGAACATGATGGTACGTCTCTTGAGCACGATGGTACGTCCTTTGAACACGAGGGTAGGTCCCTTCAACATGATGGTACGTCTCTTGAACACGATAGTACGACCCTTCAGTGCGATGGTACGTCCCTTGAATACGATGTTACGACCCTTGATACGATGTTACGACCCTTGAGTACGATGATACGACCATTTAACATCGATGGCACGTCCCGCGAACACTATGGTACGTCCCTTGAACGCGATGGTACGTCCCTTGAACACGATGGTACGTCTCGTGAACACGACGGTGCGACCCTTGAACGCGATAGTGGTAGTCCCTTGAACACGATGGTGCATCTCTTGAACACAATGGTATGTCCCTTGAACATGATGGTACGTCCATTGAGCATGATGCTACATTCCTTTAGCACGATGGCAAGACCCTTGAACACGAGGATACGACGTTTGAACACGATGGTTCGTCCCTTGAACACGATGGTACGATTCTTGAACACGATGTACGATTCTTGAACACGATGGTACGTCCCTTGAACACGATGGTACGTCCCTTGAACATCATGGTACACCTCTTGAATACGACGGTACAACTCTTGAACACGATGGTACGACCCTTGAACACTTTGGTACGACTCTTGAGTACGGTGGTACGTTTCTTAAACACAATGGTACGACTCTTGAACATGGTGGTACGGCCCTTGAACACTTTGGTACAACTCTTGATACTGATGGTAAAACCCTTGAGCACGATGGCATTGACCCTTGAGCACTGCCCTTGGGAGGATGACAAAACCTTTTACTTGACCCATAAGGGTTGGGGTCAAGGGTAGTAACGTCGTGTTCAAGAGTCGTCTCATCGTGCTCAACGTCTGAACAACTGAGCGAGTGTTCACAGGAACTGGTACAATCCACAGCATACGGACACGTCGCTACAACATGTCCGTGGTGACCCTCGTCAGCTAGGAACGAACTGATCTGGGATCTGAATCAAGACGAAATAACGTATTTCCTTCCATATTTACCTGATGAGGATAATTCCTCTGTCTCAGGTGGTCAGTCGTACTCTGCCTGAGACGGTCAGTCACACACGGTCGCACATAAGACCGTAGACCAAGTGAGTGATATCACATACGATCATAAACCTAGCGAGCAACACCACATAAGTCCGTACCACATATAACCTTAGAACTTGTGATCAACACCACATACGTCCGTACCACATATAACCGTAGAACTTGTGATCAACACCACATAAGTCCGTACCACATATAACCGTAGAACTTGTGATCAACACCACATAAGTCCGTACCACATATAACCTTAGAACTTGTGATCAACACCACATAAGTCCGTACCACGTATAACCGTAGAACTTGTGATCAACACCACATAAGTCAGTACCACATATAACCGTAGAACTTGTGATCAACACCACATAAGTCCGTACCACATATAACCTTAGAACTTGTGATCAACACCACATAAGTCCGTACCACATATAACCTTAGAACTAGTGATCAACACCACATAAGTCCGTACCACATATAACCTTAGAACCTGTGATCAACACCACATAAGTCCGTACCACATATAACCGTAGAACTTGTGATCAACACCGCGTAAGTCCGTACACCTGGTGATCAATACTACATGTAGTCGTGGAACTAGTGATCAACACCACATAAGTTCGTACACCTGGTGATCAGTACCACATGTAGTCGTGGAACTAGTGATCAACACCACATAAATCCTTAGACCTAATGATCAATACCACATATAGCAGTAGAACTATTGATCACCATCACACAAGTCCGTACACCTGTTGATCAATACCACATATAACCGTAGACCTAGTGGTCGACACAACATATGGCCGTGGACCTTGTGATCAACACCACATAAATCCGTAGACCTGATAATCATCACCACATATACCCGTAGAACTAGTGATCAACACTACGTAAGTCCATATACCTAGTGATCGACACCGACATATGGCCGTGGACCAAGTGATCAGCACCACATATGACCGTATATGTAGTGATCAACACCACATATGACCTTGGACCTAGCAATCAACACCACATAAGGTCGCTGACCTGGTGATTAACACCACATATGGCCGTGGACCTTATGATCAACACCACAAATGGCCATGGACCTAGTGATCAACACCGTATATGGCCATGGACATAGTTATCAACACCACAGATGGCCATGGACCTAGTGATCAATACCACAAATGGGCATGGACCTAGTGATCAACACCACAAATGGGCATGGACCTAGTGATCAACACCACGAATGGCCATGGACCTAGTGATCAACACCGTATATGGCCATGGACCTAGAGATCAACACCACAAATGGCCATGGACCTAATGATCAACACCACAAATGGCCATGGACCTAGTGAACAACACCACATATGGCCATAGACCTAATGATCAACACCACAAATAGCAATGGACCTAGTGATCAACACCACAAATGCCATGGACCTAGTGATCAACACCACAGATGGCCATGGACCTAGTGATCAACACCACAAATGGCCATGAAGCTAGTGATCAACACCACAAATGGCCATGGACCTAGTGATCAACACCACAAATGGCCATGAACCTAGTGATCAATGTCCATGAACCTAGTGATCAACACCACAAATGGCCATGAACCTAGCGATCAACACCACAAATGGCCATGGACCTAGTGATCAACACCACAAATGGCCATGAACCTAGCGATCAACACCACAAATGGCCATGGACCTAGTGATCAACACCACAAATGGCCATGGACCTCGTGATCAACACCACAAATGGCCATGAACCTAGCGATCAACACCACAAATGGCCATGGACCTAGTGATCAACACCACAAATGGCCATGAACCTAGCGATCAACACCACAAATGGCCATGGACCTAGCGATCAACACCACAAATGGCCATGGACCTAGTGATCAACACCACAAATGGCCATGAACCTAGTGATCAACACCACAAATGGCCATGAACCTAGCGATCAACACCACAAATGGCCATGAACCTAGCGATCAACACCACAAATGGCCATGGACCTAGTGATCAACACCACAAATGGCCATGAACCTAGCGATCAACACCACAAATGGCCATGGACCTAGCGATCAACACCACAAATGGCCATGGACCTAGTGATCAACACCACAAATGGCCATGAACCTAGCGATCAACACCACAAATGGCCATGAACCTAGCGATCAACACCACAAATGGCCATGGACCTAGTGATCAACACCACAAATGGCCATGAACCTAGCGATCAACACCACAAATGGCCATGGACCTAGCGATCAACACCACAAATGGCCATGAACCTAGTGATCATCACCACAAATGGCCATGAACCTAGTGCTTAACACCACAAATGGCCATGAACCTAGTGATCAACACCACAAATGGCCATGAACCTAGTGATCAACACCACAAATGGCCATGAACCTAGTGATCAACACCACAAATGGTCATGAACCTAGTGATCAACACCACAAATGGCCATGGACCTAGTGATCAACACCACATAAGCCGCATACCTTGTGAGCCACATCACATTGGGCTCTAGATCCCAGCAAGCAACACCACATAAGGCTGTAGACCTTTTGAAGAACTTCAGTGTGCATCACCACATAAAGCCGTGTACCTAATGAGCAACATAGGATAAACCTTCATATCAAGTGTAACATACATGCCTAAAGAAAGTGTTCACACTTCTCTTTACTTTTTTAAAATTTCAAAGGAAAAGTTTATACACAGAAAATGAGTATGAGTGAGAGCATTTATTATCTGTTACAATATCACAATAGAATCAGTCCGGGTTCACGAGCATCCCCTGAGCGATGACCAGGTCGTCAGCCCCTCAAGTACCCATCACTGACCTGACCTTGACGTCTTTGTAGCATACGGAAATCTTTCCAGACCCTTGGTATATCTCAACATACACCGGCTCACATATTCATATATGTAGATCTGTTACGAGATAATATAAGTTATGAACATTGGTTTAGGCAGCTATGAGTGATGTGAATGAGGAGGCTATACCCCAGGCCCACACTGCTATAAGAAAAAATCTTTTTTTTAAAGATATCTTGACAACTGCCTTTGAAATATTTCAGAGTAAGTATATAGAGCAGAAAACATTGCACCACATCTTACACGAAGCTTGATGTCAAAACTTTAATTACTTTCCTTCACCCGTTCATGTTCTGCAAGAGATATTTGCTAACTTGGCAAACTCAAATCTTAAGATCGTGTTTTGAGACTCTTGATGTGCGCTGACTCTGGTCCTCCGTTTAAAAAGCCGCTGAATTCTTTCTTCCAAACATTTTCGTTCCCTTTTCCTTTCATGATCATCTACAGGTAAGACTTGCCTGCTGAGTTTCTGCTGAGGAGTTGAGCAGTGGTGGTGGTGCTTCCTCACACTCGAGTACCTCTTGTCTCTGGCCTGAACTTGTCGTCACCTCCGTCCTGTGAGATATTGCTACCAGCTTCCCGTCATGCATCACCACTATTGACGTAAAGGCTTAAAGGACACAGAATATATGTGTAAGAAAGTGATAGAAAATACATGAGATACGTTGCATCACGGCGGCTGTCAGTTATCTCGTAATGGTTCTCTCTGTGACCACTTTCACATCAGTCTTACTCAGCGTTCTGATATCTCCTTCCTCCATCTTGTTCTCCGCCTGTTATGGGCTTCACTACCATATATCGGCATCTGTTATGGGCTTCAGTACCATACATCGGTACCTGTTATGGGCTTCAGTACCATATATCGGCACCTGTTATTGGCTTCACTGTCATATATCGGCACCTGTTAGGGCTTCACTACCATATATCGGCACCTGTTATGGCCTTCACCACCATATATCGGCACCTATTATGGGCTTCACTGCCCATATCGCCACCTGTTGTGGGATTCACTACCATGTATCAGCACCTGTTCCGGAGCCCACTGCCAAAAATGGCCACCTGTTATGGGATCCACTCCCTATATCGCCATCTGTTGTGGGATCTACTGTCATATATGGCTAACGGTTGTGGGATACACTGCCATTTATCGCCACCTGTTGTGTGATTCAGTACTGTATATCGCCACCTGTTGTGAGATCCACTGCCATATATCGCCTCCTGTTATGGAATCAACTGCCATATATCGCCATCTGTTGTGGGATTCGCTACCATATATCGCCACCGTTTATGAGACCCACTGCCATATATCGCCTTCTGTTGTGGGATTCAATACTATATATCAGCATCTGTTATCGGATCAACTGTCATATATCGCTACTTGTTGTGGGAATCAATACTGTATATGGCATCTTTCTCACCTGAAAGTCGAGATCCGTTACCTTGGAGATTTCAGCGTTCACCATAGGGAATGGTTGCATTCCTCCCATACGGATGGTGGAGGGATTGAAGCTCTCACGCTCTCCATTTTCAATGAGTTACAGCAAATTAATTTCCACTCTACCCGTATTCCTGACCACTCTGACCACTCCCCTAATATTCTAGGACTGTTTTTCACCTCAAGTCCATCCCGCTGTAAAAACACAATCTCGCTCCCAGTTGGTTCATCTGACCACACTCTCATAAATGTATCTATTCTAACGGCACGTCCACCTCCAGCAACCCCTTGTAAGCATATATACTAGAACCTCAACAAAGCTGACTGGAATAACTTACGCAACTTCTTTTCGGACTTTCCTTGGGTATGTTACTGTATCTTATATGGTGATGCTACTATGACCGCCAAACGTACAGTAGAGGTTATTTTTACGAGAGTGGACGCGTTTACGCCTTCCTCCAAGACAACCTCTTCTTCGAATCCATGATTCAACCGTTCCTGTTCTGAGGCCATTCAGGCAAGGGATCAGGCATATCGGGCTTGGAGAAACTCTCCTTCCTCTGACTCCTATTCAGCTTCTATCACTGTCCATAATCATGGCAAGCACGTTGTCCGTGAAGCAAAGCGTTCCTTTATTCAGAAGTGCGATAACCTCCCCTCGTCATCCACTGACAGGTCCTTCTGGTCTTGAGCTAACGGGATCTCTAACAACTTATGTCGCTGTGCCTTTCCTTCACTTTTCCGTTCTGTCGGCACTTTATCAGCTTCTCCCGTAGACAAAGCAACTTTCTTTGGTTCCTGTATCTCCTCTAACTCCACCTTGGAATTAGAAGAGATGCCCCTCTTACTAATTCTATGCCCTTTCCCGTAATCTCTTTTCAGACTGTCCGAAAAGCTCTTCTCTCTCTCTCTCTCTCTCTCTCTCTCTCTCTCTCTCTCTCTCTCTCTCTCTCTCTCTCTCTCTCTCTCTCTCTCTCTCTCTCTCTCTCTCTCTCTCTCTCTCTCTCCACAAGCAAGGTTTATGGTCTTGGTGGCATCTATCCCCGTGTCGTGTCTTGAAAGAGTGTGCCTCTGAATTTGTACCTGTGCTTGCTCGCCTGTTCCGTTTCTGTTTAAAAACGAAAACTTTCCCTTCACCTTGGAAGCATGCATTGATATACCCCATCCCTGAGAAGTGTGTCCATTCTGATCCCTCTAACTATCGTCCTGTTGCTATGACATCCACCATTTCCAAAGCCTTTGAATCCCTCCTCAACTTCCATATTCTTAGGCACCTCGAAAATAAGTTGTCTCTCTGATCACCAGTAATGGCTTCCGTAAAGCGAGATCCACTTATGAGATTCTTTCCTATCTTACTTATGTCTGGTCATTATACCTGAAAGATTTTGGGAAGTCGTACACATTTGCCCTAGACACATTCAAACTTTTGATGGTGTGGCATCGGGGTCTCATCTCTAAGCTCTACTCTTTTGGTTTCCCTCTCTCACTTTGCTCCTTCATATCTTGGTATTTCTTGGTATTACTGAAATAACCACTCTCCCTTTGAAAAAAAACACATTATTGAAGTAGCCAGGTGTGCCTCTAAGAAACTGGGTGTCCTTAGATGTCGAAACTTCTTTTCTTCAAAAAAATTCCTCCGTTTTACGAAGGATTGAATCGTCCTTGCATACAGTGCTGCTCTAACATTTGGGATGGTTCTGTTTCTGCATCCTTACTTGACAGAGCTAAGTCGAAAGCGTACCGACTTATAGACTCTCCCAGGCTAACTTCTGAACCTGACCCTCTTGCCCCATTCCGCAATGTTGGTTCACTTTCACCTCTTCTAATGGTATTACTTTGGGTTTTGCTCCCGAGAACTGGCTGCTTGTGTGCCCCCACTACAAGCGAGACCATGCAATATTCGGCAAGCTGCTGCGTCACATGATTAGCATGAGGCAGTTGTCAACTGTTTTTTCCCTACACCCGAAGCTTTGGAACTCTACCTTCTCATGTCTTTCCCAATAACTGTGACCTGGAACATTTAAAAGAGTTTTTTCTTTTTTTCACTTCCTCTAGAATTCATAAATACTGTCTATTGTCTCTTCTTTTTCCCTTTCATAATCCACTCTATATTTCAATCAAGGCGCGGCCTTGATGTGGACTTTTCTTGTGTCTGGAGCCTTCAACATAAAAAGATATAAATATCGGTACTTCTCATGGAATCCACTGCCATATAACGCCACCTGTTATGGGATCTACTGTCACATATCGCCACCTGATGTGGGATTCATTACCAGATATCGGCACTTATTATGGGATCCAATACCAAATGGCGCCACCTGTTATGGGATCCACTGCCAAATGGCGCCACCTGTTATGGGATCCACTGCCATATATAGCCCCGTGTTATGGGATCCACTGCCATATATAGCCCCGTGTTATGGGATCTATTGCCATCTTTATGGTTTTCTCACGGCAGTGTGATGCCTGCTCGTGCCTCCTGATCTTTATCTAAGGTTATTTAATTGATGAGGTCGTTCACCCTCACTATTTTTAGCTCCGTAGCATTTGTAGAAATAGCATTGCAATGTAAGAGCTCCAGGTTACGTATGTGTCATTGGTAATTAGAGCAGTGTAAGATAAGAACATTTACTTCACTACTGTGTTAGTTCAAATGATATACCGAAGTTCTCGGGAAGAGCGCCAGCTCTGGAGTGATTCTGCGACACTTGAAATATCGACGAGATTCGTCAGAGGAAGTAAGTGTCCAGCACCAGCGTTGTGTCCCACCTGCACCCCCAGGTGTGTGTGGAGATGAGGGTTGTTTAGCATGAACGTGGGACACCACAGTTCAGTACTTCAGTGATCAATGAACTTCAAATAATTGCACACACACACACACACACACACACACACACACACACACACACACACACACACACACACACACACACACACACACACACACACACACACACACACACACTCACACACACACACACACACACACACACACACACACACACACACACCCACACACACACACACACACACACACACACAGGTCAAATTGCCGGTGCGTATCTCGGCTGACGAAACGTAAGAAGCGTCAGATGAACCAGAGTTGACATTTAGTGCTACTCTGATCTTAGCTGCACCTGGGAGGGAGGGAGGGAGAAGGTGAGCGAAGCTGAGAGAGAGAGAGAGAGAGAGAGAGAGAGAGAGAGAGAGAGAGAGAGAGAGAGAGAGAGAGAGAGAGAGAGAGAGAGAGAGAGAGAGAGAGAGAGAGAGAGAGAGAGAGAGAGAGGAATGGAAATTGATGTATGAAAGTTATAGAGACGAGAGAAAAGGAAAAATGTTACAAGAAGATACTGTGTTGGTCTTGTGACACCATCAAGCGTGTGTCAGGCAACACTCAACCACAACCCATGAGTAAGATCACTGCAGAATCTCCTACACAGGAAGTGATTCAAAGTTGCAGGAAGTGATGCGACATAGAATTTTAATCAGAACATTTTCAGCATCGTTCATTTGCCAGGCAATATGTTGCTTGCTTGAGATATACGAACTTCTAACTGATGTGATACAGCTTCACTCTTCTGGTAAATCATACAGTTTGTTGTGAGGTCAGGTTCTGATAAGCATTATCTCTCGCTCAGTGTGTACTTGTGAGGTGTAACTTGTTACATTCATATCATCGCCACAGTCCCTTGTTATCTTTACCAAACAGAAAAGATAAATATCCACACTAGATCTACCTCATCCACGCCACACTCTGAACCTCTTGTATAATATTCATCCTCTTTTCCGCAGCTGACCACAAGATGGGCAGGAATCAACAAACATTTGTGACAAGCTTCCTGAGATTTGAGTTTGTGACAACCTTCCTGACGTTTGAGTTTGTAACAACCTTCCTGACGTTTGAGTTTGTGACAACCTTCCTGATGTTTGAGTTTGTGACAACCTTCCTGATGTTTGAGTTTGTGACAACCTTCCTGATGTTTGAGTTTGTGACAACCTTCCTGACGTTTGAGTTTGTGACAACCTTCCTGACGTTTGAGTTTGTGACAACCTTCCTGATGTTTGAGTTTGTGACAACCTTTCTGAGGTTTGAGTTTGTGACAACATTCCTGATGTTTCAGTATGTGATAACCTTCCTGATGTTTGAGTTTGTGACAACCGTCATGATATTTCACTTTGTGACAACATTCCTGATGTCTGAGTTTGTGACAACATTCCTGATGTGTGAGTCTGCGACAACCTTCCTGATTACTGAGTTTGTGAAAAGCTTCTTGATGTTTGCGTTTGAGACAACATTCATGATGTTTGAGTTTGTAAAAACCTTCCTGATGTTTGGGCTTGTGACACTCTTCCTGATGTTTGAGTTTGTGAAAACCTTCCTGATGTTTGAGTTTGTGACAACATTCCTGATGTCTGAGATTGTGACAACAATCCTGATGTTTGAGTCTGTAACAACATTCCTGATTATTGAGTTTGTGACAACCTTCCTGATGGTTGAGTTTGTGACATCCTTCCTGATGTTTGAGTTTATGACAACCTTCCTAATGTTTGAGTTTGTGACAAACCTCCTGAAGTTTGAGCTTGTGACAACCTTCCTGATGTGTTTGTGATAACATTCCTCATGTTTGAGTTTGTGACAGCCTTCCAGATGTTTGAGTCTGTGACAACTTTCCTGATGCTTGAGTTTGTGACAACCTTCCTTATGTTTGAGTTTGTGACAACCTTCCAGATGTTTGAGTCTGTGACAACCTTCCTGATGTTTGAGCTTGTGACAACCTCCCTGACGTTTGACTTTGTGATAACTTTCCTGGTGTGCGAGCTTGTCACAACCTCCCGGATGTGTGAGTTTGTGACAACATTCCTGATGTTTGAGTTTGTGACAACCTTCCTGATGTTTGAGTTTGTGGCAACATTACTGATGTATGACTTTGTGACAACATTCTTGATGTTTGAGATTGTGACATCCTTCCTGATGTTTGAGCTTGTGACAACCTTCCTGATGTGTGAGTTTGTGACAATCTTCCTGATGTTTCAGCTTGTGACAACCCTCATGATGTTTGAGTTTGTGACAACCTTCCTGATGTTTGAGTTTGTGACAACCTTCCTGATGTTTAAGTTTGTGACATCCTTCCTGATGTTTGATGTTTGATGTTTAAGGCTGTGAAAATCTTCCTAATAATTGAGTTTGTGACAACCTTACGGATGTTTGAGCTTGTGACATCATTCCTGATGTCTGAGTTTGTGACAACCTTCCTGATGCTTGAGCTTGTGACAACCTTCATGATGTTTAACTTTGTGACAACTTTCCTGATGTTTGAGTTTGTGACAATATTCTTGATGTGTGAGTCTGTGACAACCTTCCTAATGTTTGAACTTGTGACAATCTTCCTAATGTTTGAGTTTGTGATAACCTTCCTGATGTTTGAGTCTGCGACAACCTTCCTGATTAATTTTGTGACACCTTCATGAGGTGTGACTTTGTGATAACCTTCCTAATGTCTGAGCTTGTGACAACCTTCCTAATGTTTGAGCTTCTGACAACCTTCCTGATGTTTGAGATTGTGATAACCTTTCTGATGTTTGAGCTTGTGACAACCTTCCTAACGTCTGACTTTGTAACAAACTTCCAGATGTTTGACTTTGTGACAACCTTCCTGATGTTTGAGTTTCTGACAACCTTCCTGATGTTTCAGTTTGTGACACCTTTTCTGATGTCTGACTTTGTGACAACATTCCAGATGTTTCATGTTTGAGTTTGTGACAATCTTCCTGATGTTTCAGTTTGTGACAACCTTCCTGATATTTGAATTTTGACAACCTTCCTGATGTTTGGGTTTGTGACAACCTTCCTGATGTTTGAGTTTGTGAAAACCTTCCTGATGTTTGAGTTTGTGACAACATTCCTGATGTTTGAGATATAACAACATTCCTGATGTTTGAATTTGTGACAACATACCTGATGATTGAGTTTGTGACAACCTTCCTGATTGAGTTATGACAACATTCGTGATGATTGAGGTTATGGCAACAATCCTGATGTCTGAGTTTGTGACAACCTTCCTGATGTATGAGTTTGTGACAACCATCTTGATATTTGAGCTTGTGACAACATCCCTGATGTTTGACTTTGTGATAACTTTCCTGATGTTTGAGCTTGTGACCACCTACCGCATGTGTGTTTGTGACAACATTCCTGATATTTCAGCGTGTGGCAACCTTCCTGATGTTTCAGTTTGTGAAAACCTTCCTGATGTTTGAGTGTGACAACCTTCGTGATGTTTAGCTTTATGACAACCTTCCCGATGTTTAAGTTTGTGACATCCTTCCTGATGTTTGATGTTTGAGTTTATGACAACCTTCCTGATGTTTGAGTTTGTGACAACCTTCCTGATGTCTGAGTTTGTGACAACATTCCTGATGTTTGACATTGTGACATCATTCCTGATGTTTCAGCTTGTGACAACCTTCCTGATGTTTTAGCTCGTGACAACCTTCCTGATATGCGAGTTTGTGACAACCTTCCTGATGTTTCAGCTTGTGACAACCTCCCTGATGTTTGACTTTGTAACAAACGTCCTGATGTTTGAGTTGGTGACAACCTTCCTGGTATTTAGCTTTGTGACAACCTTCCTGATGTTTAAGTTTGGGACATCCTTCCTGATGTTTGATGTTTGAGTTTGTGATAACCTTCCTGATTATTGAGTATGTTACAACCTTGTTGATGTTTGAGCTTGCGACAAAATTCTTGATGTTTGAGCTTGTGACAACCTTCCTGATGTTTGAGATTGTGACAACCTTCCCGATGTTTGAGTTTGTGACAACCTTCCTGATGTTTTAGTTTGTGACAGCCTTCCCGATGACTGACTTTGTGACAGCATTCCAGATGTTTGAGCTTGTGACAACCTTCCTGATGATTGAGTTTGTGACAACCTTCCCAATGTTTAAGTTTGTGACAACCTTCCTGATGTTAGAGTTTGTGACAACCTTCCTGATGTTTGAGATTCTGAGAATCTTCCTAATGTTTCTGTTTTTGACAACCTTCCTGATGTTTGAGCTTGTGACAGCCTCCTGATGTGTCTGTGACAACCTTCCTGATCTTTTGATGTTTGTGAGAACCTTCCTGATGTTTGAGTTTGTGACAATATTCCTCATGTTTGAGTTTGTGACAGTATTCCTGATGTCTGAGTCTGTGACAACCTTCCTGATGTTGGAGTTTGTGGCAACCTTCCTTATGTTTGAGCTTGTGACAGCATTCTTGATGTTTGAATTAGTGACAACCTTCCTAATGTTTGAGTTTGTGATAACATTCCTGATGTTTGAGATTGTGATAACCATCCTGATGTTTGAGCTTGTGACAACCTTCGCGATGTGTGAGTTTGTGACAAACTTCTTAATGTTTAACTTTATGACAGCCTTCAAGATGTTTGACTTTGTGACAACCTTCCCGATGTTTGAGTTTGTCACAACCTTCCTGATGTCTGAGTTTGTGATCACCCTTCTGATGTCTGACTTAGTGACAACATTCCAGATGTTTGATGTTTAAGTTTGTGACAACTTTCTGATGTACGAGTTTGTGATAACCATCCTGATGTTTGAGTTTGTGACAACCATCCTGATGTTTGAGTTTGTGACAACCTTCATAATGTTTGAGCTTGTGACAACCTTCCTGATGTTTGAGTTTGTGACAACCTTCCTGACGTTTGGGTTTGTGACAACATTCCTGATGTTTGACTTTGTGACAACCATACTGATGTTTGAGTTTGTGACAACCATACTGATGTTTGAGTTTGTAACAACCTTCATGATGTTTGAGTTTGTGAAAACCTTCCTGATGTTTGAGTTTGTGACAACATTCCTGATGTTTGAGTTCGTGATAACCTTCCTGATGATTGAGTTTGTGACAGCATTCCCGATGTCTGAGTTTGTGACAACCTTCCTGATGTTTGAGTTTGTGACAATATTCCTCATGTTTCAGTTTGTGACAGTATTCCTGATGTTTGAATTTGTGACAACTTTCCTGATGTTTGCGTTTGTGACAACCTTCCTAATGTTTGAGTTTGTGATAACATTCCTGATGTTTGAATTTGTGACAGCCTTCCATATGTTTGAGTTTGTGACAACATTCCTGATATTTGATTTTGGGACAACATTCTTGATGTTAGAGAATGTGAAAACCTTAATGGTGTTTGAGTTTGTGACAACCTTCCTGATAATTGAGTTTGTGAACACCCTCCTGATGTTTGAGTCTGTGAGTCTTCCTGATGTTCGAGTTTCTGACAACCTTCCTGATGTGTGAGTTTTTTACAGCCTTTCTGATATTTTAGTTTGTGACAATATTCCTGATGTTTGAGTTTCTGACAACGTTTCTGATGTTACAGTTTGTGACAACCTTCCTGACGTTTGAATTGTGTCAACCTTCCTGATGTATGAGTTTGTGACAGCATTTCTGATGTTTTTGTGACAACATTCATGATGCTTGAGTTTGTGACAACCTTTCCTGATGTTTGAGTTTGTGATAACATTTCTGATGTCTGACTTTGTGACAACATTCCAGATGTTTGATATTTCGACAACTTTCCTGATGTTGGAATTTTTGACAACCATCCTGATGTTTAAGTTTGTGATAACCTTCCTGATGTTGGAGTTTGTGACAAACTTACTGATGTTTGAGCTTGTGACAACCTTTGTGATTTGAGTTTCTGACAATTTTCCTAATGTTTGACTTTGTGACAACCTTCAAGATGTTTGACATTTTTGACAGCCTTCCTGATGATTAAGTTTGTGACAACCTTCCTGATGTTTGAGTTTTTGACAACCTTCTTAATGTCTGACTTAGTGAGAACATTCTAGATGTTTGATGTTTAAGTTTGTGACAACTTTCCTGATGTTTGAGATTGTGAGAACCATCCTGATGTTCGAGTTTATGACAAACTTCCTGATGTTTGAGTTTGTGACAACTTTCATGATGTTTGAGCTTGTGACAGCCTTCATGATGTTTGAGATTGTGACAACCTTCCTGTTGTTTGAGTTTGTTACAACATTCCTGATGTTAGAGTTTGTGAAAACCTTCCTGATGTTTGAATTTGTGACAACCTTCCTGATATTTCAGTTTGTGACAACCTTCCTGATGTTTTAGTTTTTGACAGCCTTCCTGATGTTTGAGTTTGTGACAGCCTTCCTGTTGTTTGAGTTTGTGACAACCTTACTGATGTTTGAGTTTGTGACAACCTTCCTGATGTTTGAGTTTATGACAAAATTCCTGGTGTTTGAATTTGTGACAACCCTCTTGATGTTTGAGTTTGTGACAACATTTTTGATGTTTGAGTTTGGGACAACATTCCTGATGTTTGAGTTTCTGACAACCTTGCTGATGTTTGTGTTTTTGACAAACTTCCTGATATTTTTTAGTTTGTGACAATATTCCTAATGTTTGAATTTGTGACATTTCTGATGTTTCGGTTTGTGACTACCTTCCTGATGTTTGAGTTTCTGTCAACCTTCTTGATGTTTGAGTCTGTGACAGCATGCCTGATATTTTTGTGACAACATTCATGATGTTTGAGTTTGTCACAACCTTCCCGTTGTTTGAGTTCGTGACAACATTCCTGATATTTGAGTTCCTGGCATCCTTCCTGATGTTTCAGTTTGTGACAACCTTCGTGATGTTTCAGTTTCTGACAACATTCCTGATGTTTGAGTTGTGACAACATTCGTGATGTTTGAAATTGTGATAACCTTTCTGAATTTGAGTTTGTGACAACCTTTCTGATGTTTGCGTTTGTGACAACATTCCTGATGTTTGAGCTTGTGACAATCCTTCTATATATCTAACTTTGTGACAACCTTCCTGATGTTTGAGTTTTTGAAAACAACCCTGATGTTTGAGTTTGTGAAAACATTCCAGATGTTTGAGTATGTGACAACATTCCTGATGTTTGAGTTTGTGGAAACCTTCCTGATGTTTGAGTTTGTGACAACATTCCTGATGTTTGAGTCTGTGACAACCTTACTGATTATTAAGTTTGTGACAACCTTCCTGCTGTTTTAGTTTGTGACAACATTCATGAAGTTTGAGTATGTGACAACCTTCGAGATGTTTGGGTTTGTGACAACTTTCCTGATGTTTGATTTTCTGACAACTTTCCTGATGTGTTTGTGAAAACCTTCCTGATGTTTGAGTTTGTGAAAACCTTACTGATGTTTGAGTTTGTGACATTTTTCCTGATGTTTGAGTTTGTGAAAACCTTTCTGATGTTTGAGTTTGTGACAACGTTTCTGACGTTTGAGCTAGTGACAACCTTCCTGATGTGTCTGTGACAACCTTCCTGATGTTTGAGATTCTGACAACCTTCCTATTGTTTCAGTTTTTGACAACCTTCCGGATGTCTGAGCTTGTGACAATCTTCCTGATGTGTTTGTGATAACCTTCCCGATCTTTGAGTTTGTGACAACCTTCCTGATGTTTGAGTTTGTGGCAACCTTCCTCATAGTTGAGTTTGTGACAACCTTCCTAATGTTTCAGCTTGTGACAACTTTCCTGATGTTTGAGTTTGTGGCAACCTTCCTCACAGTTGAGTTTGTGACAACCTTCCTAATGTTTCAGCTTGTGACAACTTTCCTGATGTTTGAGTTTGTGACAATCATTCCTGATATGCGGGTTTGTGACAACCTTCCTGATGTTTGAGTTTGTGACAACCGTCTTCATGAGTGACTTTGTGACAAACTTCCTAATGTTTGAGCTTGTGACAACCTTCCTGATGTTTGAGACTGGAATGACCTTCCTGATGTTTGAGCTTGTGACAACCTTCCTAATGTTTGACTTTGTAGGAACCTTCCAGATGTTTCACTTTGTGAAAACCTTCCTGATGTTTGAGTTTGTGACAACCTTCCTGATATTTCAGTTTGTGACAACCTTCCTGATGTTTCAGTTTTTGACAACCTTCCTGTTGTCTCATTTTGTGACAGCATTCCAGACGTTTGTTGTTTGAGTTTGTGAGAACCTTCCTGAATTTTCAGTTTGTGAGAACCTACCTGATGTTTGAGTTTGTGACAACCTTCCTGATGTTTGGGTTTGTGACAGCCTTCCTGATGTTTGAGTTTGTGACAGCCTTCCTGATATTTGAGCTTGTGACAACATTGCTGATGTTTGATTTTGTGACAACATTCCTGATGTTTGATTTATGACATTCCTGATGTTTGAGTCTGTGGCAACATCCTCCCTGATGATTGAGTTTGTGACAACCTTCCTAATGTTTGAGTTATGACAACATTCCTGATGTTTGAGTTTGTGAAAACATTCCTGATGCTTGAGTTTGTGACAACCTTACTGATGTTTGAGCTTGTGACAACCTTCGTGATATGTGAGTTTGACAATTTTCCTAATGTTTGACTTTCTGACATCCTTCAAGATGTTTGACTTTGTGATAACCTTCCTGATGATTGAGTTTGTGACAACCTTCCTGATGTTTGAGTTTTTGACAATCTTCCTCATGTCTGACTTAGTGAGAACGTTCTAGAAGTTTGATGTTTGAGTTTGTGACAACATTCCTGATGTTTGAGATTGTGACAACCATCCTGATGTTTTAGTTTGTGACAACCTTCCTGATATTTGAGTTTGTGACAACCTTCATGATGTTTGAGCTTGTGACAACCTTCCTGATGTTTGAGGTGACAGCACCCCTGATGTTTGAGTTTGTGACAACCTTTCTGATGATTGAGTTTGTGACAACCCTCCTGATGTTTGAGTCTTTGACAACCTTCCTATTGTTTCAATTAATGACAACCTTCCTGATGTTTTAGGTTGTGACAACCTTCTTGATGTTTTAGTTTGTGACAACCTCTCTGATGTTTGAGTTTGTGACAACCTTCCTGATGTTTGAGTTTGTGACAACCTTACTGATGTTTGTTTTTGTGACAACCTTCCTGATGTTTGAGTTTGTGACAAAATTCCTGGTGTTTGAACTTGTGACAACCTTCCTAATGTTTGAGTTTGTGACAACATTCTTGATGTTTGAGTGGGGGCCAACACTCCTGATGTTTGAGTTTCTGACAACCTTGCTGATGTTTGAGTTTTTGACAACCTTCCTGATATTCTAGTTTGTGAAAATATTCCTAATGTTTGAATTTGTGACAATATTTCTGATATTTCAGTTTGTGACTTCCTTCCTGATGTTTGAGTTTCTGACAACCTTCTTGATGTTTAAATCTGTGACAGCATTCCTGATATTTTTGCGATAACATTCATGATGTGTGAGTTTGTCACATCCTTCCCGATGTTGAGTTTGTGACAACATTACTGATGTTTATGTTTCTGACATCCTTCCTGATGTTTCAGTTTGTGACAACCTTCGTGATGTTTCAGATTCTGACAACCTTCTTGATGTTTGAGTTTGTGACAAAATTCGTGATGTTTGAGTTTGTGACAACATTCGTGATGTTTGAAATTGTGATAACCTTTCTGAAGTTTAAGTTTGTGACAACCTTTCTGATGTTTCAGTTTCTGACAACATTCCTGATGTTTGAGTTTGTGAGAATCCTTCCATATATTTGACTTTGTGACAACCTTCCTGATGTTTGAGTTTTTGATAACAATCCTGATGTTTGAGTTTGTGACAACCTTCCAGATGTTTGAATTTGTGACAACATTCCTGGTGTTTGAGTTTGTGACAACCTTACTGATGATTGAGTTTGTGACAACATTCCTGATGTTTGAGTTTGTGACAACATTCTTGATGTTTGAGTCTGTGACAGCCTTACTGATTATTGAGTTTGTGACAACCTTCCTGATATTTGAGTTTGTGACATCTTTCCTGATGTCTGACTGTGTGACAACCTTCCTGATGTTTGAGTTTGTGACAACATTCTTGATGTTTGAGTTTGTGAAAACCTTCCTGATGTTTGAGTTTGTGACATCTTTCCTGATGTTTCAGCTTGTGACAACCTTCCTGATGTTTGAGATTGTGACAACTTTCCTGATGTTTGACTTTGTGACAACCTTCCTGATATTTGATTTTGTGACAACATTCATTATGTTTGAGGTTTTGACACGTTCCTGATGTTTGAGTTTGTGACAACCTTCCTGTTGTTTGCGTTTATGACAATATTCCTGATGTTAGAGTTTGTGAAAGCCTTCATGATGTTGTTTATGACAACATTCCTGATGTTTGAGTTTGTGACAACTTTTCTGATGATTGAGTTTGTGCCAACCCCCCTGAAGTTTGAGTTTGTGACAACCTTACCGATGTTTGAATTTGTGAAAACCTTCCTGATGTTTTACTTTGTGACAACCTTCCTGATGTTTTATTTTTGACAACCTTTCTGATGTTTTAGTTTGTGACAACCTTCGTGATGTTTGAGTTTATGACAACCTTACTGATGTTTGAGTTTGTGACAACCTTTCTGATGTTTGAGTTTGTAACAAAATTCCTGGTGTTTGAATTTGTGACAACCTTCCTGATGTTTGAGTTTGTGACAACATTCTTGATGTTTGAGTTTGGGACAACATTCCTGATGTTAGAGTTTCTGACAACCTTGCTGATGTTTGAGTTTTTGACAACCTTCCTGATATTTTAATTTGTGACAATATTTCTAATGTTTAAATTTGTGACAACATTTCTGATGTTTCAGTTTGTGACTACCTTCCTGATATTTGAGTTTCTGACAACCTTCTAGATGTTTATGTCTGTGACAGCATTCCTGATATTTTTGCGATAACATTCATGATGTTTGAGTTTGTCACAACCTTCCCGATGTTGAGTTTGCGACAACATTCCTGATGTTTATGTTTCTGACATTCTTCCTGATGTTTCAGTTTGAGACAACCTTCGTGATGTTTCAGTTTCTGACAACCTTCCTGATGTTAGAGTTTGTGACAACATTCGTGATATTTGAAATTGTGACAACATTTCTGAAGTTTGAGTTTATGACAACGTTTCTGATGTTTCAGTTTCTGACAAAATTCCTGATGTTTGAGTTTGTGAGAATCCTTCCATATATTTGACTTTGTGACAATCTTCCTGATGTTTGAGTTTTTGAAATCAATCCTGATGTTTGAGTTTTTGACAACCTTCCAGATGTTTGAGTTTGTGACAACACTCCTGGTGTTTGGGTTTGTGACAACTTCCTGATTTTTTAGTTTGTGACAACAATCATAATATTTGAGTTTTAACAACATTCCTGATGTTTGAGTCTGTGACAGCCTTACTGATTATTGAGTTTGTGGCAACCTTCCTGATATTTGAGTTTGTGACAACATTCATGATGTTTGACTGTGTGGCAGCCTTCCTGATGTTTGAGTTTGTGACAACATTCTTGATGTTTAAGTTTGTGAAAACCTTCCTGATGTTTGAGTTTGTGACAACCTTCCTGATGTTTGAGTTTGTGACAGCCTTACTGATGATTGAGTTTGTAACAACTTTCCTGATGTTTGTGTTTGTGACAAAATTCCTGGTGTTTGAATTTGTGACAGCCTTCCTGATGATTGTGAGTTTGTGATGTGTGAGCTTGTGACAACCTTCATGATGTGTGAGCGTTTGACAATTTTCCTGATGTTTGACTTTGTGACATCCTTCAAGATGTTTGACTTAGTGATAACCTTCATGATGATTGAGTTTGTGACAACCTTCCTGTTGTTTGAGTTTTTGACAGCCTTCCTGATGTCTGACTTAGAGAGAACATTCTAGATGTTTGATGTTTGAGTTTGAGACAACTTTCCTAATGTTTGAGATTATGACAACCTTCCTGATATTTTAGTTTGTGACAACCTTCCTGATATTTGAGTTTGTGACGACCTTCATAATGTTTGAGCTTGTGACAACCTTCCTGATGTTTGAGTTTGTGACAACCTTCCTGTTGTTTGAGTTTGTGACAACATTCTTGGTATTAGAGTTTTTGAAAACTTTCCTGATGTTTGTTTGTGACAACATTCCTTCATTTTGTTTGAGTTTGTGACAACATTCCTGATGTTAGAGTTTTTGAAAACCTTCATAAGTTTGTTTGTGACAACATTCCTGGTGTTTGAGTTTGTGACAAACTTTCTGATGATTGTGTTTGTGACAACCCTCCTGATGTTTGAGTCTTTGACAACCTTCCTGATGTTTGAAATTGTGACAACCTTCCTGATGTTTTAGTTTGTGACAATCTTCCTGATTTTTTAGTTTGTGACAATCTTCCTGATGTTTGAGTTTGTGACAACCTTCCTGATGTTTGAGTTTGTGACAGCCTTACTGATATTTGAGTTTGTGACAGCCTTCATGACGTTTGAGTTTGTGACAAAATTCCTGGTGTTTGAATTTGTGACAACCTTCCTGATGTTTGAGTTTGTGACAACATTCTTGATGTTTGAGTTTGTGACAACCTTCCTGATATTTGAGTTTGTGACGACCTTCATGATGTTTGAGCTTGTGACAACCTTCCTGATGTTTGAGTTTGTGACAACCTTCCTGTTGTTTGAGTTTGACAGCATTCTTGGTATTAGAGTTTTTGAAAACATTCCTGATGTTTGTTTGTGACAACATTCCCGATGTTTGAGTTTGTGACAAACTTTCTGATAATTTTGTGACAACCCTCCTGATATTTGAGTCTTTGACAACCTTCCTGATGTTTGAATTTGTGACAACCTTCCTGATGTTTTAGGTTGTGATATCCTTCCTGATGTTTGAGTTTGTGACAACCTTCCTGATGTTTGAGTTTGTGACAGCCTTACTGATGATTGAGTTTGTAACAACTTTCTGATGTTTGTGTTTGTGACAAAATTCCTAGAGTTTGAATTTGTGACAGCCTTCCTGATATTTGAGTTTGTGACAACATTCTTGATGTTTGAGTTTGGGACAACATTCCTGATGTTTGAGTTTCTGACAACATTGCTGATGTTTGAGTTTTTGACAACCTTCCTGATATTTTAGTTTGTGACAATATTCCTAATGTTTGAATTTGTGACAACATTTCTGATGTTTCAGTTTGTGACTACCTTCCTGATATTTGAGTTTCTGACAACCTTCTTGATGTTTAAGTCTGTGACAGCATTCCTGATATTTTTGCTATTACATTCATGATTTTTGAGTTTGTCACAACCTTCCCGATGTTGAGTTTGCGACAACATTCTTGACGTTTATGTTTCTGACATCCTTCCTGATGTTTCAGTTTGTGACAACCTTCGTGATATTTCAGTTTCTGACAACCTTCCTGATGTTTGAGTTTGCGATAACATTCATGATGTTTGAAATTGTGATAACTTTTCTGAAGTTTGAGTTTGTGATAACGTTTCTGATGTTTCAGTTTCTGACAAAATTCTGATGTTTGAGTTTGTGAGAATCCTTCCATATATTTGACTTTGTGACAACCTTCCTGATGTTTGAGTTTTTGAAACCAATCCTGATGTTTGAGTTTGTGACAGCCTTCCAGATGTTTGAATTTGTGACAACACTCCTGTTTTTGAGTTTGTGACAACCTTCCTGATGATTTTGTGACAACATTCCTGATGTTTGGGTCTGTGACAGCTTTACTGATCATTGAGTTTGTGACATCCTTCCTGATATTTGAGTTTGTGACAACATTCATGATGTTTGACTGATTGACAGCCTTCCTGATGTTTGAGTTTGTGACAACATTCATGATGTTTGAGTTTGTGAAAACCTTCCTGATGTTTGAGTTTGTGACAACCTTCCTGATGTTTGAGTTTGTGACAACCTTACTGATGTGTGAGCTTGTGACAACCTTCGTGATGTGTGAGTCTGACAATTTTCCTAATGTTTGACTCTGTGACAACCTTCAAAATGTTTGACTTTGTGATAACCTTCGTGATGATTGAGTTTGTGACAACCTTCCTGATGTTTGAGTTTTTGACAGCCTTTCTGATGTCTGACTTAGTGAGAACACTCTAGATGTTTGATGTTTGAGTTTGTGACAACTTTCTTGATTTTTGAGAATGTGACAACGATCGTGATGTTTTAGTTTGCGACAACCTTCCTGATATTTGAGTTTGTGACGACCTTCATGATGTTTGAGCTTGTGACAACCTTCCTGATGCTTGAGTTTGTGACACCTTTCCTGTTGTTTGAGTTTGTGACAACATTCCTGATGTTAGAGTTTTTGAAAACCTTCCTGATGTTTGTTTGTGACAACATTCCTGATGTTTGTTTGCGACAACATTCCTGATGTTTGAGTTTGTGAGAAACTATCTGATAATTGAATTTTGACAACCCTCCTGATGTTTGAGTCTTTGACAACCTTCCTGATGTTTGAATTTTTGACAACCTTCCTGATGTTTTAGTTTGTGACAACCTTCCTGATGTTTGAGTTTGTGATAACCTTACTGATGTTTGAGTTTGTGACAACCTTCCTGATGTTTGAGTTTGTGACAAAATTCCTAGAGTTTGAATTTGTGACAACCTTCCTGATGTTTGAGTTTGTGACAACATTCTTGATGTATGAGTTTGGGACAACATTCCTGATATTTGAGCTTCTGACAATCTTGCTGATGTTTGAGTTTTTGACAACCTTCCTGATATTTTAGTTTGTGACAATATTCTTAATGTTTGGATTTGTGACAACATTTCTGATGTTTCAGTTTGTGACTACCTTCCTGATATTTGAGTTTCTGACAACCTTCTTGATGTTTAAGTCATTGATAGCATTCCTGATATTTTTGCGATAACATTCATGATGTTTGAGTTTGTCAGAACCTACCCGATGTTGAGTTTGCGACAACATTCCTGATGTTTATGTTTCTGACATCCTTCCTGATGTTTCAGTTTGTGACAACCTTCGTGATGTTTCAGTTTCAGACAACTTTCCTGATGTTTGAGTTTGTGACAACATTCGTGATGTTTGAAATTGTGATAACCTTTCTGAAGTTTGAGTTTGTGACAACGTTTCTGATGTTTCAGTTTCTGACAAAATTCCTGATGTTTGAGTTTGTGAGAATCCTTCCATATATTTGACTTTGTGACAACCTTCTTGATATTTGAGTTATTGAAAACAATCCTGATGTTTGAGTTTGTCACAGCCTTCCTGATGTTTGAGTTTATGACAACATTCCTGGTGTTTGAGTTTGTGAGAACCTTCCTGATGTTTGGGTTTGTGACAACAATCATAATGTTTGAGTTTTGACAACGTTCCTAATGTTTGAGTTTGTGACAGCCTTACTGATTATTGAGTTTGTGACAACCTTCCTGATATTTGAGATTGTGACAACATTCATGATGTTTGACTGTGTGATAGCCTTCCTGATGTTTGAGTGTGTGACAACATTCTTGATGTTTGAGTTTGTGAAAATCTTCCTGATGTTTGAGTTTGTGACAACTTTCCTAATGTTTGAGCTTGTGACAACCTTCCTGATGTGTTTGTGATAACCTTCCTGATGTTTGAGTTTGTGAAAACCTTCCTGATGTTTGAGTTTGTGACATCTTTCCTGATGTTTCAGCTCGTGACAACCTCCCTGATGTTTGAGTTTGTGACAACTTTCATGATGTTTGAGCTTGTGACAACCTTCCTGATGTTTGAGTTTTTGACAACGTTCCTAATGTTTGAGATAGTGACAACCTTCCTGATGTGTTTGTGAAAACCTTCCTGATGTTGGAACTTGTGACAACGTTCCTGATCTTTGAGTTTGTGACAACCTTCCGAATGTTGAGTTTGTGACAACCTTCCTGATATTTGAGATTGTGAAAACTTTCCTGAGGTTTTAGTTTGTGATAACCTTCCTGATATTTGATATTGTGACAACGTTCATAATGTTTGAGTTTTTAACAACGTTCCTGATGTTTGAGTTTGTGACAATCTTCTTGCTGTTTGAGTTTGTGACAATATTCCTGACGTTAGAGTTTGTGAAAACCTTCATGATGTTGTTTATGACAACATTCCTGATGTTTGAGTTTGTGACAACCTTTCTGATGATTGAGTTTGTGCCAACCCTCCTGAAGTTTGAGTTTGTGACAACCTTCCTGATGTTTGAATTTGTGACAATCTTCCTGATGCTTTACTTTGTGACAACCTTCCTGATTTTTTATTTTGTGACAACCTTTCTGATGTTTGATTTTGTGACAAACTTCCTGATGTTTGAGTTTGTGACAAACTTACTGATGTTTGAGTTTGTGACAACCTTTCTGACGTTTGAATTTGTGACAAAATTCCTGGTGTTTGAATTTGTGACAACCTTACTGATGTTTGAGTTTTTGACAACGTTCTTGATGTTTGAGTTTGGGACAACATTTGTGATGTTTGAGTTTCTGACAACCTTGCCGATGTTCGAGCTTTTGAAAACCTTCATGATATTTTAGTGTGTAACAATATTCCTAACGTTTGAATTTGTGACAACATTTCTGATGTTTCAATTTGTGACTACCTTCCTGATGTTTGTGTTTCTGACAACCTTCTTGATGTTTAAGTCTGTGACAGCATTCCTGATATTTTTGCGATAACATTCATGGTGTTTGAGTTTTTCACAACCTTCCCGATGTTTAGCGTGTGACAACATTCCTAATGTTTGAGTTTCTGACATCCTTCCCGATGTTTCAGTTTGTGGCAACCTTCGTGATGTTTCAGTTTCTGACAACATTCCTGATGTTTGAGGTTGTGACAACATTCGTGATGTTTGAAATTGTGATAACCTTTCTGAAGTTTGAGTTTGTGACAACGTTTCCGATGTTTCAGTTTCTGACAACATTCCTGATGTATGAGTTTGTGAGAATCCTTCCGTATATTTGACTGTGACAACCTTCCTGTTGTTTGAGTTTTTAAAAACAATCCTGATGATTGAGTTTGTGACAACCTTCCAGATGTCTAAGTTTGTGACAACATTCCTGTTGTTTGAGTTTGTGACAACATTTCTGATGTTTGAGTTTATGACAACATTCCTGATGTTTGAGTCTGTGACAGCCTTACTGATTATTGAGTTTGTGATAACCTTCCTGATATTTGAGTTTGTGACAACATTCATGATGTTTGAGTGTGTGACAAGCTTCCTGATGTTTGAGTTTGTGACAACATTCCCGTTGTTTGAGTTTTTGACAACATTCCTGATGTTTGAGTTTATGACAACACTCCTGATGTTTGAGTCTGTAACAGCCTTACTGATTATTGAGTTTGTGATAACCTTCCTGATATTTGAGTTTGTGACAACATTCATGATGTTTGAGTGTGTGACAAGCTTCCTGATGTTTGAGTTTGTGCCAACTTTCCTGATCTTTGAGTGTGTGACACCCTTCCTGATGTGTTTGAGATAACCTTTCTGATGTTTGAGTTTGTGAAAACCTTCCTAATGTTTTAGTTTCTGACTTCTTTCCTGATGTTTGAGCTTGTGACAACCTTCCTGATGTTTGAGTTTGTAACAACCTTCATGATGTTTGAGCTTGTGACAACCTTCCTGATGTTTGAGTTTGTGACTACGTTCCTAATGTCTGAGCTAGTGACAACATTCCTGATGTGTTTGTGAAAACCTTCCTGATATTTGAGTTTTTGACAACCTTCCTGATGTTTGACAATCTGACAACCTTCCGAATGTTTCAGTTTTTGACAACCTTCCTGATGTCTGAGCGTGTGACAACCTTCCTGATGTTTGAATTTGTGGCAACCTTCTTGATGTTTGAGCTTGTGACAACCTTCCTGATGTTTGAGTTTTGACAACCTTCCTGATATTTGATTTTGTGGCAACGTTCCTGATGTTTGAGTTTTTGACAACATTCCTGATGTTTGAGTCTGTGACAACCTTGCTGATTACTGAGTTCGTGGCAACCTTCGTGATATTTGAGTATTTGACAACTTTCATGATGTTTAAGCTTGTGACAACCTTCCTAATAACCTTCCATATGTTTGAGATTCTGACAGCCTTCTTAATGTTTCAGTTTTTGACAACCTTCCTGATGTTTGAACTATTGACAACCTTCCTGATTTGTTTGTGATAACCTTCCTGATGCTTGAGTTTGTGACAACCTTCTTGATATTTGAGTTTGTGCCAACCTTCCTGGTGTTTGAGCTTGTGACAATCTTCCTGATTTTTGACTTCGTGACAACCCTCCTGATGTTTGATTTTGTGACAGCCTTCCTGATGTTTGAGTTTGTGACAACCTTCCAGAAGTTTAAGTTTGTGACAGCCTTCCTGATGCTTGAGTTTGTGACAACCTTCCCAATGTTTGAGCTTGTGACAACCTTCCTGATGTGTGAGTTTTTGACAATCTTCCGGATATGTGAGTTTGTGGAAACTTCACTGATGTTTGAGTTTGTGAACACCTTCCTAATGTTTGATTTTGTGACATCCTTCTTGATGTGTGAGTTTGAGACAACCTTCCTAAAGTTTGAGCTTGTGACAACATTCCTGATGTTTGAGATTGTGATAAGCTCCCAGATGTTGTGACAACTTTCCTGATGTGTGAATATGTGACAATCTGCGTAATGTTTGACTTTGTGACAACCATCCAGATGTTTGACTTTGTGACAGCCTTCCTGATGTTTGAGTTTGTGACAGCCTTTCTGATGTTTGAGTTTGTGATAGTATTCCTGATGTCTGACTTTGTGACAACATTTAAGATGTTTGATATTTCAAGTTTGATATTTCCAGTTTATGTTTTAGTTTGTGACATCCATCCTGATGGTTGAATTTGTGACAGCCTTCCTGATGTTTGAGTTTGTGACAACCTCACTGATGTTTGCGCTTGTGACAACTTCCTGGTGTTTGATTTGTGACAACTTTCGTGATGTTTGAGTTTGAGACAACATTCCTGATGTTACAATATGTGAAAACCTTCCTGATGCTTGAGTTTGTGACAACATTCCTGATGTTTCAGCTATGACAACCTTCCTGATGTTTGAGCTTGTGACATATGACAACCTTCCTGATGTTTGAGTTTGTGACACCCTTCCTGATGCCTGATCTTGAGGCAACCTTCGTGATATTTGAGTATGATAACCTTCCTGATGTTTGAGATTGTGATAACCTTCCAGATGTTAGAGTTTGTGACAACCTTCCTGATGTTTGAGTTTGTGACAATATTCCTCGTGTTTGAGTTTGTGACAACATTCCTGATGTTTGACTTTGTGACAATCTTCCTGATGTCTGAATTTTTGACAAACTTCCTAATGTTTAAGAATGTAACAACTTTCCTGAAGTTTGAGTTTGTGACCACCTTCCTGATGTTTGAATCTGTGAAAACCTCCCTGATGTTTGAGTTTGTGACAACCTTCCTGATGTTTGAGTTTGTGACAACCTTCTTGATGTGTGAGTTTGTGACTACCTTCCTAATGTTTCAGCTTTTGACAAGCTACCTGATGTTTGAGTTTGTGACAGCATTCCTGATGTTTGAATTTGTGACAACCTTCCTGATGTGTGAGTTTGTGACAATCTTCCTAATGTTTGACTTTGTGACAACCTTCCAGATGTTTGACTTTGTGAAAACCTTCCCGATGTTTAACTTTGTGACAACCTTCCTGATGTTTGAGTTTGTGACAGCCTTCCTGATGTCTGACTTAGTGAAAACATTCCATATGTTTGATGCTTGAGTTTGTGGCAACCATTCTGATGTTTGGGTTTGTGACAACATTCCTGATGTCTGAGTTTGTGACAACTTTCCTGATGTTTGAGCTTGTGACAAACTTCCTGATGCTTGAGTTTGTGACAAGATTCCTCATGTTTGAGTTTGTGACAACATTCCTGATGTTTGAATTTATGACAATCTTCCTGATGTTTGAGTTTTTGACAACCTTCCTAATGTTTAAGCATGTGACAACTTTCCCGATGTTTGAGTTTGTGACCACCTTTCTGATGTTTGAATGTGAAAACCTCCCTGATGTTTGAATTTGTGACAACCTTCCTGATGTTTGAGTTTGCGACAAGCTTCTTGATGTGTATTTGTGACTACCTAATGTCTCAGCTTCTGACAACCTTCCTGATGTTTGAGTTTGTGACAACATTCCTGATGTGTGAATTTGTGACAACCTTCGCGATATTTGAGTTTGTGACAACCGTCCTAATTTTTGAGTTTGTGACAACCTTCCTGATGTGTGAGTTTGTGACAATCTTCCTAATGTTTGACTTTGTGACAACCTTCCTGATGTTTGAGCTTGTGACAACCTTCTTGATGTTTGACTTAGTAACAACCTTCCAGATGTTTGAGTTTAGGACAACCTTCCTGATGTTTGACTTTATGACAACATTCCAGAAGTTTAAGTTTGTGATAACTTTCCTGATGTTTGAGTTTATGAAACTCTTACAGATGTTTGAGTCTGAAAAAACCTTCCTGATGTTCAACTTTGTGACAACCTTCATGATTTTTGAGTTTGCGACAACCTTCCTGATGTTTGACTTTATGACAACATTCCAGAAGTCTACGTTTGTGATAACTTTCCTGATGTTTGAGTTTATGAAACTCTTACAGATGTTTGAGTCTGAAAAAACCTTCCTGATGTTTAACTTTGTGACAACCTTCATGATTTTTGAGTTTGCGATAACCTTCCTGATGTTTGACTTTATGACAACATTCCAGAAGTTTAAGTTTGTGATAACTTTCCTGATGTTTGAGTTTATGAAACTCTTACAGATGTTTGAGTCTGAAAAAACCTTCCTGATGTTTAACTTTGTGACAACCTTCATGATTTTTGAGTTTGTGACATCCTCCCAGACGGACTTTGTGACAGCCTTCATGATGTCTGACTTTGTAACAACCTTCCAGGTGTCTGATGTTTGAGTTTGTGACAACCTTCCTAATGTTTGAGTTTGTGACAACCTTCTTGATGTTTGAGTTTGTGACAGCCTTCTTGATGTGTGAGTTTTTGACAACCTTCCGAATGTTGAGCTTGTGACAACTTTCCTGATGTTTGTCTTTGTGACAACCTTCCTGATGTTTGAATTTGTGACAACCCTCCGAAAGTTTGAGATTGTGACAACCTTCCTAATGTTTGAGTTTGTGACATCCTTCCTGATGCTTGAGCTTGTGACAACTTTCCTACTGTGTTTGTGATAGCCTTCCTGATGTTTGAGTTTGTGACAACTTTCCTGATGTTTGAGCTTGTGGCAACCTTTCTGATGTTTGAGCCTGAGACAACCTTCAGTATGTTTGAATTTGTGACAACCTTCTAGATGTTTGAGTTTCTGACAACCTTCCTGATGTTTGACTTTGTGATATCCTTCCAGAAGTTTAAGTTTGTGACAACCTTCCTGATGTTTGAGTCTGTGATAACCTTCCCGATGTTTGAGCTTGTGACAACCTTCCTGATGTTTGTCTTTGTGACAACCTTCATGATGTGTGAGTTTGTGACAACTTTCTAGGCGTTTGACTTTGTGACAGCCTTCATGATGTCTGACTTTGTAACAACCTTCCAGATGTTTGATGTTTGAGTTTGTGACAACCTTCCTGACGTTTGAGTTTGTGACAGCCTTCCTGATGTTTGAGTTTGTGACCTCTCTGATATTTGAGCTTGTGACAACCTTCCTGATGTATTTGTGATAACCTTTCTGATGTTTGAGTTTGTGACAACCTTCCTGATGTTTGAGCTTGTGGCAACCTTCCTAATGTTTGAGCTTGTGACAACCTTCCTGATGTTTGACTTTGTAACAAACTCCCAGATGTATGAGTTTGCGACAACCTTCCTGATGTTTGACTTTATCATAACATTCTAGAAGTTTAAGTTTGTGACAACTTTCCTGATGTTTGAGTTTACGAAAATCTTACAGATGTTTGAGTCTGAACAAACCTTCCTGATGTTTGACTTTGTGACAACCTTCATGGTTTTTGAGTTTGTGACAACCTTCCAGACGTTTGACTTTGTGACAACCTTCATGCTGTCTGACTTTGTAACAACCCTCCAAGTGTCTGATGTTTGAGTTTGTGAAAATCTTGCTGATGTTTAAGTTTGTGACAACCTTCCAATTTTTGAGTTTGTGACAACCTTCCTGATGTTTAACTTTATGACAACCTTCCTGATGTTTGAGCTTGTGACAACCTTTCTGATGTTTGACTTTGTGACAACCTTCATGATGTGTGAGTTTGTGACAACTCTCCAGACCTTTGACTTTGTGACAACCTTCATGATTTCTGACTTTGTAACAACATTCCAGGTGTTAGATGTTTGAGTTTGTGACAACCTTCCTAATGTTTGAGTTTGAAGCAACCTTCCTGATG
The DNA here is from genome assembly GCF_036320965.1 of Panulirus ornatus. Taxonomy (NCBI): domain Eukaryota; kingdom Metazoa; phylum Arthropoda; class Malacostraca; order Decapoda; family Palinuridae; genus Panulirus; species Panulirus ornatus. The sequence goes on from NC_092238.1 coordinate 17,249,988, forward strand.
TTTGAGTTTGTGACAGCCTTCTTGATGTGTGAGTTTTTGACAACCTTCCTAATGTTGAGCTTGTGACAACCTTCCTGATGTTTGTCTTTGTGACAACCTTCCTGATGTTTGAATTTGTGACAACCTTCCGAATGTTTGAGATTTTGACAACCTTCCTGATGTTTGAGGTTGTGACATCCTTCCTGATGTTTGAGCTTGTGACAACCTTCCTAATGTGTTTGTGATAACCTTCCTGATGTTTGAGTTTGTGACAACCTTCCTGATGTTTGAGCTTGTGGCAACCTTTCTGATTTTGAGCCTGAGACAACCTTCAGTATGTTTGGATTTGCGACAACCTTCTAGATGTTTGAGTTTCTGACAACCTTCCTGATGTTTGACTTTTTGACATCCTTCAGAAGTTTAAATTTGTGACAACCTTCCTAATGTCTGAGTCTTTGCCAACCTTCCTGATGTTTGAGCTCGTAACAACCTTCCAGATGTTTGACTTTGTGACAGCCTTCATGATGTCTGACTTTGTAACAACCTTTCAGATGTTTGATGTTTGAGTTTGTGACAACCTTCCTGACGTTTGAGTTTGTGACAACCTTCCTGATGTTTGAGTTTGTGACAACCTCTCTGATGTTAGAGCTTGTGACAACCTTCCTGATGTGTCTGTGACAACCTTCCTAATGTATGAGCTTGTGACAACCTTCCTGATGTTTGACTTCATGACAACCTTCCTAATGTTTCTAGTTTGTGACAACCTTCCTTATGTTTACTTTATGACAACCTTCCTGATGCTTGAGCTTGTGACAGCCTTCCTGATGTTTGAGCTTGTGACAGCTTTCCTGATGTTTGAATTTGTGACAACTTTCCTTGTGATAACCTTCGTGATGTGTGAGTTTGTGACAATCATTCTGATGTGTGAGCTCATGGCATCCTTGTTACATAAACTTCTGGCGTGTTTACACCAATACCAGAGATCAATTAAAAAAACAACTGAGTTCCTCACAAGTAAACGGTAATGACTGTGATGTGGGGACACAACATGCTCCTGCGGTGGCGTCCGCTGACGCGGGCGAAGATTCACACACCTCCTGGAACACCTCTGGGCCTGGCCAGGGGGCCTGGCATCAGCAGGAGCTTCATCGCTCATGAAGAAGTCAGGCGTCCCTTGAAGATCATGATATAAATAGACTCAGTCGAAATGCCACAGGAGACGTCTTCGTTCATGACGTCATTGCTAATTCTATAATTTCTCAGTCGCTCGGCTCTGTAAGGCACCGCCTCTCCCATCATACACACACACACACACACACACACACACACACATACACACACACACACATACATATGAATGAATAAACGAGAAAATGAATAAGTAAATGAATGAATAAATAAATGAATAAATAAATAAATATATACAGAGTATATATATACGAACAAAGTGCCTAGGAACGCGCACCTTCATAGAACATACAAACCTCCAACAGCCAGGATCGTACCCGGGACCCCTGTGCCACAGACGGGAATGCTACCGCTGGGCTATGGGCCTGGCTAATAGGAAATAACTATTCGAATGCTATGTACTCGAATACCCTTCGTCTCACGTTGATGAGCAACGGGGTCTACATCAGTCATTTCCTAACAAGCGCACATAACCAGCAGATAGCATTTTACCAAACCTAACTGTACAACGCGGAGGTATATGAATACGAACGAAGTGCATAGGACCACCCACCTTCATAGAACATAGAAACCTCCAACAGCCAGGATCGAACCCGGGACCCCTGTGGCACAGGCGGGAATGCTACCGCTAGGCTATGGGCCTGGCTAATAATCACATCATCAGGGGAGACACAAGAGAGAAATATGACAGTCAGTTGATATAAAACGAAGGGACGTAGCTAGGACGCCATTTAGTAAACATGTGATTGTCCAGGACAGACAACGAGCGTATAATAAACTTATTATGTGGACAAGAAGGTGAATTGTTTGCAAATTTTATCAACAATAAAGTTATCCAATTTGTATAGACCTTCAATAATATTAAGGTTATAATTCTTTGTGTATTTAATAATAGAAGATTCATTGATATTTCTCGTGGTACTGGAGTTAGAGTTAATAACTGAGATGGCATTACTCTAGTCAATAAACAAGGGATGCCAAGATCTGTCCTACCCCAGCAATTGTTGCAGGTGTCTGGTCGACTCTACGATGAATTTCAAAACATCATTTTAAAGAAACATATTGAATTAAAGAAGATTGAAATGGAGGAGGGTTTTCGTATTACGAGAGAAGAAACGTGCCTTTCAAATGGCTATACCGACATATTGGAAGAACCAGATGTTGGACTATTGCTATAATAGATTAAGAAGTGAACGCAATAGGCTACAAACGAAACTGAATTGCAAGTTGCACCATCTTATTGAAAACAGCGACTGGACTAAGAACACGAGCCCTTCTTTTGTGGTAAACCTGTCCAATAAACAACAAGATAAGGATTCCTCGTGTGCTGTAGGCTATGGATTAAGTTTTGTGTACTCTAGCAGGGAAGCCAGCTGTGCTGATGTTCACAAAGTCTTTTTGCAATTTAGAGAAATACAGTAATTTATCTAATGATGAAATTAATATCTGTAAGGGTTTAGTGTATGCCAGTTTGTCAAAACCAGTGGAACTTAACTGCCCTAAAAGATTTATAAGAGCTATTAACACCTTAAAAAAAGACAATTATATACATATTACTAAAGCAGATAAGGCTAACACTGATGTAATTACGGACAATAGTAATTATTCATCTAAAGTGAATGATCTTTTAAATGATGACACAACATATTTTGAACTCAGGAAGAATCCCTTAGAAGCAGTTAATTCCAATTTCAATAAAGAACTAAAGTTGCTGCTGAAAAGTTATGGTTCTCTTATCGAAAGTTTGTCATCTTTGTCCCCATCATTGCCATATATGTATGGACTTATCAAAATACATAAACAAAATTTTCCGGCAAGACCTATAGTGAGTTCAGTAAGCTCCATCACATATAAATTTTCAAAATGGTTAGTTTCTTTATCAAGCCCTTTAGTCGGTAGGATATCAAATTCTAATGTTATGAACAACATAGATTTATTAACAAGCTTAACAATATCAATGTTGATTTTGATTCCAAACTTGTTAGCTTTGATGTTTCCACACTTTTCACAAAAGTTCCAGTTAATGACCTTTTAGAATATTCATTTGATGTTTTGGATGATATTCATTTACCTCTTCCAAAGTCTGTTTTCATTGAACTGATAAAATTGTGTATAAAAGACTGTATTTCAATTCAATGGAGATTATTTTTGCTCAAAAATTTGGTATGGCAATGGATAACCCTCTTTCACCGGTACTAAGTAATCTTTATATGGAATTTCTTGAAGCAAAATTGATAAAGGATATCTTACCTTCTAATGCAATTTGGTTTAGGTATGTAGATGTTGTTCTTTGTGTTTGGCCAACAAATGAAAATCTACAAACATTTCTCCCCTTACTTAACAATTTAGTACCTTCCATCAAATGTACTGTAGAAAATGAAAATAATGGTATGTTACCATTTTTAGATTGCATGATCCATAGGCAAGGAAACAAGTTTAAGTTTAGCATACACAGAAAACCTACCAATGTATGCTCATATATCCATTATTACTCATCAAAATATGACAGAGTTAAATAATCATCATTTCAGTCTATGTTCCTTAGGGCATTACGTATTTACGGTCCAGAGTTCATTGATGATGAGTTTGAGAAGATATATTATATTGGATCTAAGTTAAAGTACCCTAGATCTTTCATTGATAAATCCCTTAAGTTAGCAAAGAAATCATTTTATAGATTTGAGCCCAAATCTCCCATTGACACCAAGAATCTTTTTGTTCTTCCTTTTGATGATAATTTTACTTTACTTCCCATGTTGCTTAAATCCTTTAATATAAATGTTGCCTTCAGTAAAAATAATGCTATAAAGAATATCTTAATCAGGAACTTACCAGAAAGTTCTCTTGGGTGCATTTACAAAGTGCCATGTAGAAATTGTGATTAGTTTTATGTTGGGCTGACTGGTAAGGATCTTTCTGTTGACTTAAGCAACATAAATATAGTGTAAGAATAGGGCAAGAATCAAATGCCTTGTTTAATCACGTTAAAATCTTTGATCATTGTATTGACTGCAGTAATGCCATCTCAGTCATTAACGCTACCTCCAGTATCACGAGAAATATCATTGAATCATCTATTATCTAATGCACAAAGAATTATAATTTTAATATTAGTGATGGTCTATGCAAATTGGATAGCTTTACTGTTGATAAAATCTGTAAACAATTCACCTTCTTGTCCACATAGTAAGTTTATGATATGCTCGTTGTCTGTCTTGGATATGCACATGTTTACCAAATGGCGTCCTAGCTACGACTCTTCGTTGTATATCAACTGTTATATTTCTCTCTTGCGTCTCCCCTGATGATGTGATTATTACACGAAAGTGCACTTGGGAATTTATCGTGTTTCATTTTCCCCATGGACTCACAGGAATATACTTGATCACGCGCAGAATTGTGATCCTTTCCAATATATATATATATATATATATATATATATATATATATATATATATATATATATATATATATATATATATTTTTTTTTTTTTTTTTTTTTATACTTTGTCGCTGTCTCCCGCGTTTGCGAGGTAGCGCGAGGAAACAGACGAAAGAAATGGCCCAACCCCCCATACACACGTACATACACACGTCCACACACGCAAATATACATACCTACACAGCTTTCCATGGTTTACCCCAGACGCTTCACATGCCTTGATTCAATCCACTGACAGCACGTCAACCCCTGTATACCACATCGCTCCAATTCACTCTATTCCTTGCCCTCCTTTCACCCTCCTGCATGTTCAGGCCCCGATCACACAAAATCTTTTTCACTCCATCTTTCCACCTCCAATTTGGTCTCCCTCTTCTCCTCGTTCCCTCCACCTCCGACACATATATCCTCTTGGTCAATCTTTCCTCACTCATTCTCTCCATGTGCCCAAACCATTTCAAAACACCCTCTTCTGCTCTCTCAACCACGCTCTTTTTATTTCCACACATCTCTCTTACCCTTACGTTACTTACTCGATCAAACCACCTCACACCACACATTGTCCTCAAACATCTCATTTCCAGCACATCCATCCTCCTGCGCACAACTCTATCCATAGCCCACGCCTCGCAACCATACAACATTGTTGGAACCACTATTCCTTCAAACATACCCATTTTTGCTTTCCGAGATAATGTTCTCGACTTCCACACATTTTTCAAGGCTCCCAAAATTTTCGCCCCCTCCCCCACCCTATGATCCACTTCCGCTTCCATGGTTCCATCCGCTGACAGATCCACTCCCAGATATCTAAAACACTTCACTTCCTCCAGTTTTTCTCCATTCAAACTCACCTCCCAATTGACTTGACCCTCAACCCTACTGTACCTAATAACCTTGCTCTTATTCACATTTACTCTTAACTTTCTTCTTCCACACACTTTACCAAACTCAGTCACCAGCTTCTGCAGTTTCTCACATGAATCAGCCACCAGCGCTGTATCATCAGCGAACAACAACTGACTCACTTCCCAAGCTCTCTCATCCCCAACAGACTTCATACTTGCCCCTCTTTCCAGGACTCTTGCATTTACCTCCCTAACAACCCCATCCATAAACAAATTAAACAACCATGGAGACATCACACACCCCTGCCGCAAACCTACATTCACTGAGAACCAATCACTTTCCTCTCTTCCTACACGTACACATGCCTTACATCCTCGATAAAAACTTTTCACTGCTTCTAACAACTTGCCTCCCACACCATATATTCTTAATACCTTCCACAGAGCATCTCTATCAACTCTATCATATGCCTTCTCCAGATCCATAAATGCTACATACAAATCCATTTGCTTTTCTAAGTATTTCTCACATACATTCTTCAAAGCAAACACCTGATCCACACATCCTCTACCACTTCTGAAACCGCACTGCTCTTCCCCAATCTGATGCTCTGTACATGCCTTCACCCTCTCAATCAATACCCTCCCATATAGTTTACCAGGAATACTCAACAAACTTATACCTCTGTAATTTGAGCACTCACTCTTATCCCCTTTGCCTTTGTACAATGGCACTATGCACGCATTCCGCCAATCCTCAGGCACCTCACCATGAGTCATACATACATTAAATAACCTTACCAACCAGTCAACAATACAGTCACCCCATTTTTTTTAATAAATAAATATATATATATATATATATATATATATATATATATATATATATATATATATATATATATATATATATATATATATATACATATATATATATATATATATATATATATATATATATATATATATATATATATATATATATATATATATATCTTTTTTCTTTCTTTTAAACTATTCGCCATTTCCCGCATTAGCGAGGTAGCGTTAAGAACAGAGGACTGGGACATTTTTGGAATATCCTCACCTGGCCCCCTCTGTTCCTTCTTTTGGAAAATTAAAAAAAAAAGAGGCAGAAATGCTAGCCGCCAGGCCCATAGCCTAGCGGTTTTTATGTTATATGTATATATATATATATATATATATATATATATATATATATATATATATATATATATATAACATAAAAACCGCTATATATATATATATATATATATATATATATATATATATATATATATATATATGTATATATATATATATATATATATATATATATATATATTCTTTTTTATCATCATTTCTATTATACCTTGTTGTTGTCTCCTGCGTTAGCGAGGTAGCGCAAGGAAACGGACGAAAGAATGGCCCAACCCACCCACATACACATGTATATACATACACGTCCACACACGCACATATACATACCTATACATTTCAACGTATACCTACATATTTATACACAGACATATACGTATATATACATGTACGTATTCATACTTACTGCCTTCATCCAATTCGTTGCCACCCCGCCACACATGAATTGGCATCTCCCTCCCCACGCGCGCGCGCGGGGTATCGCTAGGAAAAGACAACAAATGCCACATTCGTTCACACTATCTCTATATACATATATATGAAATTAGAATTGAAAACGATAGCATTTTCAGAGTTATCAAACTTCTTTCTTATGTTCTCTAATTTTCTCATTGTTGTTCTTCCATTAGGTTGGTGCTCAAACACCAATTGTCTAAAGTTATCCATTAATTTCTATCAAGGTTTCGCCTTCACAGAGACATCGTCAGGAATCTACAAAAGAGAGAAAGCCTGCGTCAGAAAACTAGGATATGATATGTAAGACGAAAATAAAATATGAAAAACACATTACGTAGGGCAAAAGTATGGAAATCACTAAAAGCGAAACAAAGTAACAATATCATGAAGGGAAATATAAGTTACAATATAAAGAGAAAATGTGGAAATAGAAATATAGAAAAACTTACAATTGAGGACACATAGAACAATTTTCAACCAGTTAGAAATATACAAAGTAGAGCTAAGCGAGACCGTTATTGTCCGGATGTAGAGATTATATATATATATATATATATATATATATATATATATATATATATATATATATATATATATATATATATATATATGTATATATATATATATATATATATGTATATATATATATATATATATATATATATATATATATATATATATATATATATATATATATATATATATATATATATATATATATATATATATATATATATATATATATATATATATATATATATATATATATATATATATATGCGTAAGACAAGGGAGCAAATGGGAACTTCAGTGAAGGGCGCAAATGGGGAGGTGATAACAAGTAGTGGTGATGTGAGAAGGAGATGGAGTGAGTATTTTGAAGGTTTGTTGAATGTGTTTGATGATAGAATGGCAGATATAGGGTGCTTTGGTCGAGGTGGTGTGCAAAGTGAGAGGGTTAGGGAAAATGATTTGGTAAACAGAGAAGAGGTAGTAAAAGCTTTGCGGAAGATGAAAGCCGGCAAGGCAGCAGGTTTGGATGGTATTGCAGTGGAATTAATTAGAAAAGGGGGTGACTGTATTATTGACTGGTTGGTAAGGTTATTTAATGTATGTATGTCTCATGGTGAGGTGCCTGAGGATTGGCGGAATGCGTGCATAGTGCCATTGTACAAAGGCAAAGGGGATAAAAGTGAGTGCTCAAATTACAGAGGTATAAGTCTGTTGAGTATTCCTGGTAAATTATATGGGAGGGTATTGATTGAGAGGGTGAAGGCATGTACAGAGCATCAGATTGGGGAAGAGCAGTGTGGTTTCAGAAGTGGTAGAGGATGTGTGGATCAGGTGTTTGCTTTGAAGAATGTATGTGAGAAATACCTAGAAAAGCAAATGGATTTGTATGTAGCATTTATGGATCTGGAGAAGGCATATGATAGAGTTGATAGAGATGCTCTGTGGAAGGTATTAAGAATATATGGTGTGGGAGGCAAGTTGTTAGAAGCAGTGAAAAGTTTTTATCGAGGATGTAAGGCATGTGTACGTGTAGGAAGAGGAAAGTGATTGGTTCTCAGTGAATGTAGGTTTGCGGCAGGGGTGTGTGATTCTCCATGGTTGTTTAATTTGTTTATGGATGGGGTTGTTAGGGAGGTAAATGCAAGAGTTTTGGAAAGAGGGGCAAGTATGAAGTCTGTTGGGGATGAGAGAGCTTGGGAAGTGAGTCAGTTGTTGTTCGCTGATGATACAGCGCTGGTGGCTGATTCATGTGAGAAACTGCAGAAGCTGGTGACTGAGTTTGGTAAAGCGTGTGAAAGAAGAAAGTTAAGAGTAAATGTGAATAAGAGCAAGGTTATTAGGTAGAGTAGGGTTGAGGGTCAAGTCAATTGGGAGGTAAGTTTGAATGGAGAAAAACTGGAGGAAGTAAAGTGTTTTAGATATCTGGGAATGGATCTGGCAGCGGACGGAACCATGGAAGCGGAAGTGGATCATAGGGTGGGGGAGGGGGCGAAAATCCTGGGAGCCTTGAAGAATGTGTGGAAGGCGAGAACATTATCTCGGAAAGCAAAAATTGGTATGTTTGAAGGAATAGTGGTTCCAGCAATGTTGTATGGTTGCGAGGCGTGGGCTATGGATAGAGTTGTGCGCAGGAGGGTGGATGTGCTGGAAATGAGATGTTTGAGGACAATGTGTGGTGTGAGGTGGCGATGGGAATGAATAAGGGCAGACAGTGTGAATTGTGTGCATGGGTATATATGTATGTGTCTGTGTGTGTATATATATGTGTACATTGAGATGTACAGGTATGTATATTTGCGTGTGTGGACGTGTATGTATACACATTGTGTATGGGGGTGGGTTGGGCCATTTCTTTCGTCTGTTTCCTTGCGCTACCTCGCAAACGCGGGAGACAGCGACAAAGCAAAAAAAATAAATAAATAGATAAATATATATATATATATATATATATATATATATATATATATATATATATATATATATATATATATATATATATATATATATATATATATATATATATATATATATATATATATGTATATATCCCTGGGGTTAGGGGAAAAAGAATACTTCCCGCGTAGAAGGCAACTAAAAGAGGAGGGATGGGGCTGGAAATCCTCCCTCCCTTTTTTTACTTTTCAAAAAAGAACACAGAAGGGGCCAAGTGAGGATATTCCCTCTAAGGGAGCTGCCTTACTCAGGGTGCAGATGTCAGGGCCCAGGTTTATGGTGTACGGTGGGAACTGCGCTACTCATGGTGCGGGTGTCAGGAACCAGAATCAGGGAGCAAGACGTGAACTGCGCTACCCATTATGCAGGTGTTTTGACCCAGGATCATTGAATATGGCTGCATCTGCGCTAATCATTGTGCAGGTGTCTGGATCCAGGATCAGGGAGCATGCTGGGAGCTACGGTACTCAGGGTGCAGGTGTCAGGATCCAAGACCAGAGAGCATGATGGAAGCTATGGTACTCAGGGTACAGGTGTTAGGACCCAGGATCAGGGTGTAAGGTGGGAACTGCGCTTCTCATGGTGCAGGTGTTAGGACCCAGGGCAGGGAGCATGGCGGGAGCTGTGGTACTCAGAGTGCAAGTGCTAGGACACAGGATCAAGGAGCATAGCGGGAGCAGCGGTACTCAAGTTGCAGGAGACAGAACTTAGGATCAGTGAGTATGGTGGGAGTTTCGGTACTCAGGACGTAGATGACATGACCCAGGATCAGGGAACGAGGTGGGAACTGCAGTAATCAGGGTGCAGGTGTCAGAACCCAGGACCAGGGAGCAAGGCGGGAAGTGCGCTACTCAGGTTGCAGATGTCGGAATCCAGGATCAGGGAACAAGGCGGCAACTGCGCTACTCAGGTTGCAGGTGGCAGAATCCAGGATCAGGGAGCAAGGTGGGAACTGCGTTTATCAGGTTGCGGGTGTCTGAACCCAGGATCAGGGAGCATGACATGAACTGCGCTACTCAGGATGCAGGTGTCTGTACCAAGGATCAGGGAGTTTGGCTGGAGGTACGGTACTCAGGGTGCAGATGTCAAGACCCAGGATCAGGGAGCATAGCGGGAGCTGTGTTACTTAGGTTGCAGGTATCAGGATATAGGATTATTAAGCATAGCGGGACCTGCGGTATTCAGAGTGCAAGTGACAGTACACAGGATCAGAGAGCAAGGTGGGAACTGCAGTACTCAGGGTGCAGGTTTCAGGACCCAGGATCAGGAAGCATGTCGGAAACTGCGCTCCTAAGGGTGCAAGTGTCAGGACCCAGGATCAGGGAACAAGGTGGAAAATGCGCCATACAGGGTGAAAGTGTCAGCATCCAGGATCAGGGAGCATGGTGGACACTGCGCTACTCAAGTGGCAGATGTCTGAACCCAGGATCAGGGAGCTTGGCTGGAGTGCGCTACCCAGGGTGTAGGTGTCTGGACGCAGGATCAGGAAGTATAGCGGAAGCTGCGGTACTCAAGGTGCAGGTGTCAGGACACAGAATCTGTGAGAAATTCGGGAACTGGACTACTTAGGGTACAGGTGTCATGCCCCAGGATCAGGAGAGCAAGATGGGAACTGCAGTACTTAGGGTGCAGGTGTCAGAACCCAGGATCAGAGTGTACAGCAGTAGGAACTGCGCTGCTCAGGGTGCAGGTGTCAGGACCCAAAATATGGGAGAATGGTAGGAACTGCGCTATTCATGGTGAATGTGTCACGACTCAGGATTAGGGAGGAAGGTGGGAACTGCACTACTGAAGTTGCAGGTATCAGAACTCAGGATCAGGGAGCAAAGTGGAAACCGCGTTACTAAGGGTGTAAGTGTCAGGAACTTCCCTACACAGGAAGCAGGTGTCAGAACCTAGGAACAGGGCCCAAGGAGGGAAATGCGCTTCTTAGGGTGTAGGTGTCAGGTTCCAGGATCTGGGAGCAAGGTGGGAACTGTGCTACTCAGGGTACAGGTGTCACAGCCTAAGATCAGGGAGCAAGGTGAGAACTGCGGTACTCAGGGTGCAGGTGTCAGGAACTAGGAAAAGGAGGAAGGTAGGAACTGCGCTTCTCAGGGCACACGTGTCAGAACTTAGGATCAGGGAGCAAAGTCCTGCGGGACTCAGGTTGCAAGTGTTAGGACCTAGGATCGGGGAGCATGGTGGGAATTGCGGTACACAGGGTGCAGGTGTCAGGAGCCAGGATCAGGGAGCAGAGTGGGAACTGCGCTACTCAAGGTGCACGTGTCAGGACCCAGGATCAGGGAACAAGTTGGGAACTGCGCTACTTAATGTGTAGGAGTCAGAACCTCGTATCAGAGAGCAAAGTGGGAGTTGCGGTACTCAGGGTGCAGGTGTCAAGACACAGGATCAGGGAGCATGGTGGAAGTTTTGGTACTCACGGTGCAGGTGTCAGGAAAGAGGATCAGGGCGCATGGTGGGAGTTACGGTACTCATGGTACAGGTGTGAGGACCCAGGATCAAGGAGCAGAGTAGGAAATGTGCTACTCAGGGTGCACGATGCAAGTCCCAGGGTCAGAGAGAATGGTAAGAACTGCCATACATAAGGTGCAGGGGTAAGACCCAGGATCAGGGAGCAAATTGGAAGCTGCTATACTTAGGGGGCAGGTGTCAAGACCCAAGATGAGGGAGCAAGGTGGGAACTACGCGACTTAGGTGTCAGGAAGGAAGGCAGGAACTCCATTACTCAGGGTGCAGGTCTTGGAGCCGAGGATCAGGGAGCAAGGCGGGAACTGCATTACTCAGGGTGCAGGTGTTAGGACCTGGGATCAGGGAGCAAAGTGGGAGTTGCGGTACTAAGGATGCAGATGTCGAAACCCAGGATAAGGGACAAGACGGGAACTGCCCTATTCAGGAAGTAGGTGTCAGAACCCAGGCTCAGGGAGCTAGGAAGGAAATGCGCTACTTAGGGTGTGGGTGTAAGGACCCAGGATCAAGGAGGAAGGTAGGAACTGTGCCACTCAGGGTGCAGGAGTCAGGACCTAGGAACAGGGAGCAAAGTGGGCACTGCGGCAATCAGGATGTAGGTGTCAGGAACCAGGATCAGGGAGTATGGCGGGAACTGCGCTACTCAGGGCGCAGGTGTCATGGTGCAGGTGTCAGAACCCAGGGGCAGGGAGGAATGTGGGAACTGTGCTACTCAGGGTGCAGGTGTCAGAACCCAGGATCAGGGAGCAAGATGAGAAATGCGGTAATCAGGGTGCAGGTGTCAGGACCCAAGATCAGGGAGCAAGGTTGAAACTGCGCTATTCAGTGTGCAGATGTCAGGGAGCATGGTAGGAAGTGCGCTACTCAGGGTACAGGTGTCAAGACCCAGGATTAGGGGGCAAGGTAGGAGCAGCGCTACTCAGGGTGCGGTTGTCAGAACCCAGGCTCAGGGAGTAAGGCGGTAACAGCGCCACTTAGGATGTAGTTGTCAGGACCAAGGATCAGGGTGCAAGGCGGGAACTGCCCTACTCAGGAAGCAGGTGTCAGAACCCGGGATCAGTGAACATGGAAGGAAGTGCGCGATTTAGGGTGTAGATGACAGTACCCAGGATCAGGGAACAAGGTGTTAACTGTGCTACTAAGGGTGCAGATGCCAGGACCTACCATCAGGAAGCATGGCGGAAACTGCGCCTCTCAGGGTGCAGGTGTCAGAACCCGGGAGCAGGGAGCAAGGTGGGAAGTGTGCTACTCAGGGTGCAGGTGTCAGGACACAGGATTAGGAAGCAAGGTGGGAACTGCGCTACTCAGGATCCAGGTGTCAATATCCAGGTCAGGAAGCAAGGAGGGAACAGCGCTACTCAGGGTGCGAGTGAAAAACCCAGGATCAGGGAGCAAGGCGGTAACAGCGCCACTCAGGTTGCAGGTGTCAGAGCCCAGGATAAGGGAACAAAGCAGGAACTACGTTACTCAGGGTGCAAGTGTCAGAACCCAAGATCAGGGAGCAGAGTGGGAGTTGCATGGTGGGAATATCGGTACATAGGGTGCAGGTGTCAGGAACCAGAATCTGGGAGCAGAGTGGGAACTGTTCTACTCAGGTTGCACGTGTCAGGCACCAGGATCAGGTAGAATGGTGGGAACTGCGCTACTGAAGATGTGAGTGGCAAGACCTAGGATCAGGGAGCAAGGTGGGAATTGCACTACTCTTGGTGCAGGATCATGGAGCAAAGTGGGAACTCTGCTACTCAGGATGCAGTTGTCAGAACTCAGGATCAGGGAGCAAGGTGGGAACTGCGGTACTCAGGGTGCATGTTTCTTGATCCAGAATCAGGAAGCATGTCCAGAAATGCGCTACTCAGGGTGCAGGTGTCTGGACCAAGGATCAGGGAGCATGGCGGGAGCAGCTGTACTCATTGTGCAGGTGTCAAGATCCAGGATCAGGATGTAAGGTGGGAGCTGTGCCACTCAAGGTGCAGGTGTTAGGACCCAGGATCAGGGGGCAAGGCGGGAACTGCGCTACTTAAGGTGCAGGTTTCTGGACCCAGGATAAGGAAACATTGCTGGAACTGCGCTACTCATTGTATAGGTGTCAGGACCCAGGATTAGGGAGTATAGAGGAAGCTGCAGTACTCAGGGTGCGGGTGTCAGGGCACAGGATCAGGGAGCATGGTATGAGCTGCGGTACTCAGGGTGCAGGTGTCAGGACCCAGGATCAGGGAGCACAGCGGGAGTTGCGTTACTCAGGGTGCAGGTGTCAGGACCCATGTCCAGGTAGGAAAGTAGTAACAGCACTACTCAGGGTGCAGGTGTGGGAGCCCAAGATCAGGGAGCAAGGTGGTAAGAGCGCCACTAAGGATAAGGAATCAAGGTGGGAACTATGTTACTCAGGGTGCAGGTGTCAGAACCCAGGACCAGGGAGCATACTGAGATTTGCGGTACTGATGGTGCTTGTGTCAGGACCCAGTGTCAGGGAGTTTGGTGGGAAATGAGTTACTTAGGTTGTAGGTGTCAGGACCCAGGATCTAGGAACAGAGTTCGAACTGTGCTACTCAGGGTGCACGCGTTAGGACCCAGGATCAGGAAGAATTCTGGGAACTGCGCTACTCATAGTGCAGGTGTCAGAAGTCAGGATCAGGGAGCAAGGTAGGAACTCTGCTACTAAGGATGTAGGTGTCAGGACCCAGGATCAAGGAGCAAAGCAGGAACTACGGTACTCAGTATGCATGTGTCAAAGCCCAAGATCAGGGCGTAAGGTGGGAACTGAACTACTCATTGTGCAGATGTCAAAACCCAGGATCAGGGAGCAAGGTGGGAACTGCGCTACTCAGGGTGCAGGTGTCAGGTTCCAGGAGCAGGGAGCATTGTAGGAACTGCGCTACCCATGATGCATGTGTCAAGACCAGGATCAGGGAGTGAAGCGGGAGTTGCGGTACTCAGGGTGCACGTTTCAGGACCCTGGATCAGGGAGCATGCCGGGATATACGGCACTCCGGGTGCAGGTGTCAGGATCCAGGATCAGGGAGCATAGCGGTAGCTGAGGTACTTAAGATGCAGGTGTCAGGAACCAGGATCAGGGAGCTTGGTGGGAATTACGGTACTCAGGGTGCAGGTGTTAGAACCTAGGATCAGGGACCAGAGTGGGTGGTGTGCTATTGAGGGTGCAAGTGTCAGGCCAAAGGATCAGGGAGAATGGTAGGAACTGGGGTGCTCATGGTGCAGGTGTCAGGACTCAGAATCAGGGAGCAAGGTGGGAACTCTGCTACTCAGGATGTAGAAGTCAGGACCCAGGATTAGAGAGCAAGGTAGGAACTGCGTTACTCATGGTACAGGTTTTTGGACCCAGAATCAGTGAGCGTGGTTGGAACTGCGCTACTCAGGGTCTGAACCAAGGATCAGTGAGCAATTTGGGAGCTGCGGTACTCAAGGTGCAGGTGTCAGGGCCCAAGATCAGGGAACTATGCTACTCAGGATGCGGTTGTCAGAACTCAGGATCAGGGAGCAGGGCGGAAACTGCGCTACTCAGGGTGTAGGTGCTAGGGGCCCAGGATCAGGAAGCAAGGCGGCAACTGCTCTATTGAGGGTGCAGGAGTCATGACGCAGGATCAGGGAGCATGGTGGGAGCTGCTGTACTAAGGGTGCAGGCGTAAGGATCTTGGATGAGAGAGCATGGTGGGATCTGCGGTACGTACGGTGCAGGTGTCAGGACCCAGGACCAGGGAGCACAGCGGGGGTTGCGTTACTTAGGGTGCAGGTGGCAGTACCAAGGATCAAGGAACAATTAAGGAACTGCAGTACTCAGGGTGCAGGTGTCAGGATTTAGGATCAGGAAGCAAGGTGGGAACTGCAGTGCTTAGGGTACAGGTGTCAGGACCCAAGATCAGGAGCATGGCGGTAACTGCGGTACTCATGGTGCAGGTGTCAGGATCCAGGATCAGGAAGCATAGAGGGAACTGCCGCACTTATGGTGCAGGTGTCAAGAAAGATGATAAGGGAACATGGTGGGAAATGTGGTACTCAGGGTGTAGGTGTCAGGACCTACGCTAAAGGAGCAAGGTGGGACTTGCGCTACTCAATGTGCAGGAGTTAGGACCCAGGATCAGGAAGCAAGGCGGGACCAGAACAACTCAGGGAGCGGCTGTGAGAACCCAGGATCAGAGAGCACAGCGGGAGTTGCGGTACTCAAGGTGCAGGTGTCAGGTCACGGGATCAGGGAGAATAGCAGGAGCTGCTCTGCTCAGGGTGCAAGTTTCAGGATTCAGGACTACGAAGCATGGTGGAAGTTGTGGTACTCAGGGTGCAGGTGTCAGGACCCAAATATAGGGAGCACGGCGGGAAAAGCGCTACTGAGGGTGCAGGTGTGAGAACCTTGAATCAGGGAGCAAGGCGAGAACTGCCATACTTAGGGTGCAGGTGTCAGATCCCAGGAAGCAGAAAGCAAGGCAGCAACTGCGCTACTTAGGGTGCAGGTGTCAGAACTTAGAATAATGGAGCAAAGCGGAAATTGCGCTACTAAGGGCGCAAGTTTCTGCACCCATGATCAAGAAGGTTGGCGGGAGCTGCGGTACTCAGGGAGCAGGTGTCAGGACCCAGGATCAGGGACCATAGCGGGGGCTGCAGTACTTAGGGTGTAGGTGACACGACCCAGGATCAGGGAGCAATCTAAGAACTGCAGTATTCAAGCTGCAGGTGACAGGACCGAGGATCAGGAGGCAAGGTGGGAGCTGTAGTGCTCAGGGTGCAGGTGTCAGAACCCAGGGTTAGGGAGCAAGGTGAGAATTGCGGTAATCACTGTGCAGTTGTTAAGGACTCAGGATCAGGGAGCATAGCGGGAGCTGCGGCAGTCAGGGTGCAGGTGTCAGGATACAGGATCAGTGAGCATAGCGGGAGATGCGGTACTCAGGGTGCAGGTGTTAGGACCCCAGTATCAGGGAAGATGGCGGTAGCTGCAGTACTCATGGTGCAGTTATCAGGACTCAGGATCAGGGAGCACAGCGGGAGCTAAGGTACTCAGGGTGCAGATATCATTACACAGGATTAGGGGGCATGGTGGGAACTGTCTTACTTAGGGTGTGGAAGTTAGACCCAGGATCAGGGAGCAAGGATCAAGGAGGGAATTGTGCTGCTCAGTGAGCGGATGTCAGTGCCAATGATCAGGGAACAAGGCGGGAACTGCGCTACTGAGATTCCAAGTGTCAAGACCAGGATCAAGGAGTGAGGCGAGAACTGTACTACTCAGGATGCAGGTGTCTGGACTAAGGATAAGGGAGCTTGGCGGAGACTCCGGGACCTAGGGTGCAGGTGTCAGAACCCAGGATCAGGGGATATAGCGGGAGCTGCGATACTCAGTGCCCAAGTGACAGGTCCCAGGATCAGGGAGCATAACCGGAGCTGCGGTACACAGGATGCAGGTGTCAGAACACAGAATCAGGAAGAATGGTGGGAGCTGCGTTACTTTGGGTGCAGGTGTCAGGATCCAGGACCAGATAGCATAGTGGGAGCTGCGGTACGTAGGATGCAGGTGACAGGACCCGGGATCAGAGAGCATGGTGGGAGCTTCGTTACTCAGGGTGCAGGTGACTGGACTCAGGATCAGGGAGCAAAGTGGGAACTGTAGTTCTCAAGGTGCAATTGTCAGGATCTAGGATCAGGGAGCAAGGTGGGAACTGCAGTGCTCAGGGTGTAGGTGTCAGGACCCATGATCAGGGAGCATGGCGGACGCTGCGGTAATCAGGGTGCAGGTGTCAGGAAGCAGTCTCATCGAACATACCAGGAGCTGCACTCCTCAGGGTCCAAGTGTCAGGACCCAGGACCACGGAGCATGGTGGGAAGTGTGATACTCAGGGTACAGGTGTCAGGAACCAGAATCAGGCTGTAAGGTGGGAACTGTGCTACTCAGGGCGCGGGTGTCTGAACCCAGGATCAAGGAGCAAGGCGGGAACTGCGCTACTCGGGGTGCAGGTGCCAGGACCCAAGATCAGGGAGAAAGGCGGGAAAAAACGTTACTGAGGGTGCAGGTGTCAGAACCTAAAGTCAGGGAGCAGGATGGGAACTGCCCTACTTAGGGTGCAGGTGCCAGATCCCAGGATCAGGAAGCAAGGCGGTAACTGGGCTACTCAGGGTGCAGGTTTCTGTACCTTGGATCAGGAAGCAAGGCTGGAACTGCGCTACTCATATTCTGGACCAAGGATCAGGGAGCAGGTTGGGAACTGTGGCACTCATGGTGCAGATGTGAAGACCCAGGATCAGGGAGCGTAGTGGGGGATGCGGTACTCAAGGTGCAGTTGTCAGGACCTGGGATCAGGGACCACAGCGGGAGCTGTGTTACTCAGGTTGCAGGTGTCAGGACCCAGAATCAGGGTGTAAGATGGAAGCTGCGGTACTCAGGGTGAGGGTGTCAGGACCCAGGATCAGGAAACAAGGCGGGAACTGCGCTACTCACGGTGCAGGATCAAGGAGCATGGCGGGAGCTGTGGTGCTCAGGACAGCAGGTGTCAGGACCCAGGATTACGGACCATTGCTGGAGCTGCGGTACTCCGGGTGGAGGTGTCAGGATCTAGGATCAGGAAGCGTAGTGGGAGCTGTGGTACTCAAGGTGCAGAGCGGGGGTTGGAGTACTCAGGGCACAGGTGTGAGGATCTAGGTCCATAGAGCGCTGTAAAAGCTGAAGTACTCAAGGGGCAGGTGTCAGGACCCAGAATCAGGGTGTAAGGCGGGAACTGTGCTACTCGGTGTGCGGTTATATGGACTCAGAATTAGGGAGCAAGATGGGAACTGCGCTACAAAGGGTGCATGTTTCTGGACCCAGGATCAAGGATCATGATGGGAGCAGCG
The DNA here is from genome assembly GCF_036320965.1 of Panulirus ornatus. Lineage (NCBI taxonomy): Eukaryota > Metazoa > Arthropoda > Malacostraca > Decapoda > Palinuridae > Panulirus > Panulirus ornatus. The sequence continues at coordinate 17,268,822 of NC_092238.1, forward strand.
GTACTCAGGGTGCAGGTGTCAGAACACAGGATCTGGTAGTATGGCTAGATATGCGCTCCTCTGGGTGCAGGTGCCTTGACTACGGATCAGGGAGCGTGGTGGGAGCTGTGGTACATAGGGTGCAGGTGTCAGGACCCAGGATTAGGGAGCAATTTGGGAACTGCAGTGTTCACGGTCCAGGTGTTATGACCCAGGATCAGGAAGCAAGGTGGGAACTGCGGTACTCACAGTGCAGGTGTCAGAACTCAGGATCAGGGAGCATAGTGGAAGCTGCAGTACTCAGGTTGCAGATTTTATGACGTAGAATCAAGGAGCACAGCGGGAGTTGCGGTACTCAGGGTGCAGGTGTAAGGATACCAGATCAGTGAGCATGGCGGGAGATGCGGTACCCAGGGTGCAGATGTCGGGACCTAGGACCAGGGAGCATAGCGGGAGCTGCGGTAATCAGGGTCCAGGTGTGAAGACCTGGGATCAGGGAGCGTGGCGGGAGCTGCGGTACTCAGGGTGCAGGTGTCAGGACATAGGACCAGGGAAGATGGTGGGAGCTGCAGTTTTCAGGGTGCAGGTGTCAGGACCCAGGTTCAGGGAGCATGGTGGGAATTGTGGTACTTAGGGTGCAGGTATAAAGACACAGGATTAGGGAGCATGGTGGGATCTGTGGTACTCGGGGTGCAGGTATCAGAATTCAGGAATTAGGAGCAAGGCGGGAACTGTGCTACTGAGATTGCAGGTGTAAGAACCCAGGATCAGGAAGCAAGGCGCGAACTGCACTACTCAGGGTGCAGGTTTCAGGACCCAGGATCAGGTAACATGGCTGGAACTGCGCTACCATGATCAAGGAGCGTGGCGGGAGCTGCGGTACTCATGGTGCAGGTGTGAGGACCCAGGATCAGGGAGCATAGCGGGACCTACGGTACTCAAGGTGCACATGTCAGTTCCCATGATAAGGGAGCAAGGTAGGAACTGCAGTACTCAGGGTGAAGGTGTCAGTACCTAGGATAAGGGAGCAAGGCGAGAACTGCACTACTAAAGGTACTGGTTTCTGGACCCAGGATCAGGGAGAAAGGCAGGAGCTGCGGAACTCAGGATGCAAGTGTCAAGACTCAGGATCAGGGAGTATGGTGGGAGCTGCAGTACTCATGGTGAAGGTGTCAGGACCCAGAATAATTCAGCATGGTTGGAGCTGGTGTGCTTAGGGTGCAGGTGTCAGGATACAGGATCAGGAACATTGGTGGGAGCTGTGGTATTCAGGGTGCCGGTGTCGGGACACAGGATCAGGGAGCATGGTGGGAACTCCCGCATTTATGGTGCAGGTGACAGTACCCAGGATCAGGGAACATAGCCGGAGCTGCGGTACTTAGCGTGCAGGTGACATGACCCACGATCATGGGGGAAGGTGGGAACTGCAGTACTCAGGTTATAGGTGCCAGAACCAAGGATCAGGGAGTAAGGCGGGAACTGTGCAATTCGGGGTACGGTTGTCAGAACCCAGGATCACGGAGAAAGGCGGGAACTGCGCTACTAATATTGCAGGTGTCAGAACGCAGGATCACAGAGCAAGGCGGAAACTGCGCTACTGAGATCCAGGTGTCAGAACCAGGATCAGAGAACAAGGCGGGAAGCGCAATACTTTGGGTGCAAGTTTCTGAGCCCAGAAACAGGTAGCATGGCTAGAACTTTGCTACTCAGGCTGCAGGTGTCTGGACATAGGGTCAGGGAGCATTGCAGGAGCTGGGTTACTCAGAGTGCATTATCAGGAGCCAGGAGTAACGACAGGTGCCCACAGAACAAGCTCGTCAACTGGTTTCTCATGACAAGAGAAACTTTAACAAGGTTTCAGTGATGGACGCCAGACCTTAGTGCATCATTACACCTTTCACCCTCCATAACTCTCCATCGATTTCATCTACTCTACCCCGACCCTAACCTTTGCCTCTCACTCGCTCTTACATAATCCCTTTTACCCTCCCAACACATCAACTCCTCCTTTGACTCCCCAACATCCTTTACTACCCTGAACAGCTGTCTGGCTCTGACCACTAACACCAATTTTAGGATGCCCAACCCCAGCAGTCCAACGACACACACACACACACACACACACACACACACACACACATATATATATATATATATATATATATATATATATATATATATATATATATATATATATATATATATATATATATATATATATATATATATATATATATATATATATATATATATATATATATATATATATATACCTGCACAGCTATCCATGGTTTACCCCAGACGCTTCACATGCCCTGATTCACTCCACTGACAGCACGTCAACCCCGGTATACCACATCGATCCAATTCACTCTATTCCTTGCCCTCCTTTCACCCTCCTGCATGTTCAGGCCCCGATCACACAAAATCTTTTTCACTCCATCTTTCCACCACCAATTTGGTCTCCTACTTCTCCTCGTTCACTCCACCTCCGACACATATATCCTCTTGGTCAATCTTTCCTCACTCATCCTCTCCATGTGCCCAAACCATTTCAAAACACCCTCTTCTGCTCTCTCAACCACGCTCTTTTTATTTCCACACATCTCTCTTACCCTTACGTTACTTACTCGATCAAACCACCTCACACCACACATTGTCCTCATACATCACATTTCCAGCACATCCATCCTCCTGCGCACAACTCTATCCATAGCCCACGCCTCGCAACCATACAACATTGTTGGAACCACTATTCCTTCAAACATACCCATTTTTGCTTTCCGAGATAATGTTCTCGACTTTCACACATTCTTCAAGGCTCCCAGGATTTTCGCCCCCTCCCCCACCCTATGATCCACTTCCGCTTCCATGGTTCCATCCGCTGCCAGATCCACTCCCAGATATCTAAAACACTTTACTTCCTCCAGTTTTTCTCCATTCAAACTTACCTCCCAGTTGACTTGACCCTCAACCCTACTGTACCTAATTACCTTGCTCTTATTCACATTTACTCTTAACTTTCTTCTTTCACACACTTTACCAAACTCAGTCACCAGCTTCTGCAGTTTCTCACATGAATCAGCCACCAGCGCTGTATCATCAGCGAACAACAACTGACTCACTTCCCAAGCTCTCTCATCCCCAACAGACTTCATACTTGCCCCTCTTTCCAAAACTCTTGCATTCACCTCCCTAGCAACCCCATCCATAAACAAATTAAACAACCATGGAGACATCACACACCCCTGCCGCAAACCTACATTCACTGAGAACCAATCACTTTCCTCTCTTCCTACACGTACACATGCCTTACATCCTCGATAAAAACTTTTCACTGCTTCTAACAACTTGCCTCCCACACCATATATTCTTAAGACCTTCCACAGGGCATCTCTATCAACTCTATCATATGCCTTCTCCAGATCCATAAATGCTACATACAAATTCATTTGCTCTTCTAAGTATTTTTCACATACATTCTTCAACGCAAACACCTGATCCACACATCCTCTACCACTTCTGAAACCACACTGCTTTTCCCCAATCTGATGCTCTGTACATGCCTTCACCCTCTCAATCAATACCCTCCCATATAATTTACCAGGAATACTCAACAAACTTATACCTCTGTAATTTGAGCACTCACTCTTATCCCCTTTGCCTTTGTACAATAGCACTATGCACGCATTCCGCCAATCCTCAGGCACCTCACCATGAGTCATACATACATTAAATAACCTTACCAACCAGTCAATAATACAGTCACCCCATTTTTTTTAATAAATTCCACTGCAATACCATCCAAACCTGCTGCCTTGCCGGCTTTCATCTTCCGCAGTGCTTTTACTACCTCTTCTCTGTTTACCAAATCATTTTCCCTAACCCTCTCACTTTGCACACCACCTCGACCAAAACACCCTATATCCCCCACTCTATCATCAAACACATTCAACAAACCTTCAAAATACTCACTCCATCTTCTCACATCACCACTACTTGTTATCACCTCCCCATTTGCGCCCTTCGCTGAAGTTCCCATTTGTTCCCTTGTCTTACGCACTTTATTTACCTCCTTCCAGAACATCTTTTTATTCTCCCCAAAATTTAATGATACTCTCTCACCCCAACTCTCATTTGCCCTCTTTTTCACCTCTTGCACCTTTCTCTTGACCTCCTGTCTCTTTCTTTTATACATCTCCCACTCAATTGCATTTCTTCCCTACAAAAATCGTCCAAATGCCTCTCTCTTCTCTTTCACTAATAATCTTACTTCTTCATCCCACCACTCACTACCCTTTCTAATCAACCCACCTCCCACTCTTCTCATGCCACAAGCATCTTTTGCGCAATCCATCACTGACTCCCTAAATACATCCCATTCCTCCCCCACTCCCCTTACTTCCATTGTTCTCATCTTTTTCCATTCTGTACTCAGTCTCTCCTGGTACTTCCTCACACAAGTCCCCTTCCCAAGCTCACTTACTCTCACCACCCTCTTCACCCCAACATTCACTGTTCTTTTCTGAAAACCCATACAAATCTTCACCTTAGCCTCCACAAGATAATGATCAGACATCCCTCCAGTTGCACCTCTCAGCACATTAACATCCAAAAGTCTCTCTTTCGCGCGCTTGTCAATTAACACGTAATCCAATAACGGTCTCTGGCCATCTCTCCTACTTACATACGTATACTTACGTATATCTCGCTTTTTAAACCAGGTATTCCCAATCACCAGTCCTTTTTCAGCACATAAATCTACAAGCTCTTCACCATTTCCATTTACAACACTGAACACCCCATGTATACCAATTATATATATATATATATATATATATATATATATATATATATATATATATATATATATATATATATATATATATATATATATATATAAATATATATATATATATATATATATATATATATATATATATATATATATATATATATATATATATATATATATATATATATATATATATGTATGTATATATATATATATATATATATATATATATATATATATATATATATATATATATATATATATATATATATATATATATATATATATATATATATATATATATATATATATATATATATATATATATATATATATATATATATATATATATATATATATATATATATATATATATATATATATATATATATATATATATATATATATATATATATATATATATATATATACGAGTATAGTGAATATGAACGCGCACTTTCATAGTAGATGTGAACCTCCAACAGTAAGGCTTGAACCCGGGACTTCTGCGTGGCAGGGGGCAGCGCTACTGCTAGGCAATGATCATTTCCCGCTTTAGCAAGGTATCATTATGAACAAAAGACTGAACTTAAGAGAGAAAGTCTTCAATCGGCCCCCCTTCTGTGTTCCTTCTTTTGGAAAAGCAAAATCTGGAGGGGAGGATTTCCAGCATCCAACTCTCTCACATTTTAGTCGCCTTCTGCGACACGCAGGGAGTACGTGGGAAATATTGATTTATATATATATATATATATATATATATATATATATATATATATATATATATATATATATATATATATATATATATATATAAATATATGTATATATACATATATATATATATATATATATATATATATATATATATATATATATATATATATATATATATATATATATATATATTCATTTATCATACTTTGTCGCTGTCTTCCGCGTCAGCGAGGTAGCGCAAGGAAACAGATGAAAGAATGGCCCAATCCACCCACATATAAATGTATATACATAAACACCCAAACACGCACATATACACAGATATACATTTCAACGTGTACATACATATGCATACACATACATATGCATATACATATATAAATATGTACATATTCATTCTTGCTGCCTTCTTCCATTCCTGTCGCCACCCCCCAACACATGAAATGGCACCCCCCTTCCCCTGCGCTTCCGCGAGGTAGCGCTAGGAAAAGACAACAAAGGCCACATTCGTTCACGCTCAGTCTCTAGTTGTCATATGTAATGTACCGAAACCACAGCTCCCTTTCCACATCCAGGCTCCACAAAACTTTCCATGGTTTACCCCAGACGCTTCAAATGCCCTGGTTCAATCCATTAACAGCACGTCGACACCGTACACCACATCCGTCCAATTCACTCTATTCCTTGCACTCCTTTCACCCTCCTGTATGTTCAGGCCCCGATCGCTCAAGATCTTTTTCACTCCATCCCTCCACTACCAAGTTGGTTTCCCACTTCTCGTTCCCTCCACCTCTCACACATATATCCTCTTTGTCAATCTTTCCTCACTCATTCTCTCCATGTGACCAAACCATTTCAATACACCATCTTCAGCTCTCTCAATCACACTTTTCATATTACCACACATCTCTCTTACCCTTTCATTACTTACTCGATCAAACCACATCACACTACATATTGTCCTCAAACATTTAATTTTAACACATCCACCCTCCTTCGCACAACCCTATCTATAGCCCATGCCTCGCAACCATATAACATTGTTGGAACCACTATTCCTTCAAACATGCCCATTTTTGCTCTCCGAGATAACGTTCTCGCCTTCCACACATTCTTCAACGCTCACTTCCGTTTCCATGGTTCATTCGCTGCCAAATCCATTTCCAGTCATCTAAAACACTTCACTTCCTCCAGGTTTTCTCCATTCAAACCTAACTCCCAGTTAACTTGTCCCTCAACCACACTGAACCAAATAACCTTACTCTTATTCACATTTACTCTCAGCTTTCTTCTTTCATACACTATCAATCGCAGTCGCCAACTTCTGCAGTTTCTCACCCGAATCAGTCACCAGCGCTGTATCATCAGCGAACAACAACTAACTCACTTCCCAAGCCCTCTCATTCACAACAGACTGCATACTTATCCCTCTTTCCAAAACTCTTGCACTCACTTCCCTAACCACTCCATCCATAAACAAATTAAACTACCATTGAGACATCACGCACCCCTCCCGCAAAACGGCATTCACTGGGAACCAGTCACTTTCCTATCTTCCTATTCGTACACATGCCTTACATCCTTGATAAAACCTCTTCACTGCTTCCAGCAACTTACCTCCCACACCATATACTCACTGCCATACACAGAACATCCCTGTCAACTCTATCATATGCCTTCTCCAAATCCATAAATGCTACATACAAATTATTTGTTTTTTTTAATTTCTTTCACATTCATTCTTCAAAGCAAACACCTGATCCAGACATCCTCCAGAACATGCTTTCTAGGAGCTCCTGCAGCTTTGAGGCAGCGCTGTTTCCAGTAGCAGGGAAAGGGTGAACTCCTTTAGAGTGGGAAGTTCTTTGACGAGACTATTATACTCCCGATGGTGCAGCTTCGTCAGAGGTAACTTTTCACTCTGGGTATAACTTCGATCAAGCGTAGTAGGGCAAAACACACTCATTATATATATATATGTTCTTTTGAGTCCACGGGGAAAATGAAACACGATACGTTCCTAGTGCACTTTCGTATGATAATCACATCATCAGGAGAGACACAAGAGAGAAATATAACAGTCAGTTGATATACAACGAAGAGATGTATTCAGGACGCCACTTGGTAAACTTGTGTGTATATATATATATATATATATATATATATATATATATATATATATATATATATATATATATATATATATATATATATATATATATATATATATATATATATATATATATATATATATATATATATATATATATATATATATATATATATATATATATATATATATATAAAGAGAGAGAGAGAGAGAGAGAGAGAGAGAGAGAGAGAGAGAGAGAGAGAGAGAGAGAGAGAGAGAGAGAGAGAGAGCTAATTAAGCAAACTTGACGAGCCAAGTCATTACAGGTCGACTGGGCAGGATCCCTTAACATACTTGATTGACTCGTAAGGTCACAACAGTTCAGCTGGGCGGAAACCTTTTACATATCAGATGTGATATTACTGTATCACACTGAGGGTGGGTATAGGTTATAGTAGCGGGTCTCATGGTAGTAGTCAGCCACCATCATAGGACGGTGTCGATGAGGATCATGGTAATGGTCGAACAACATCATAGTATGGGGTCGAACGAAATCATGATAAGGAGTCGACCAGTATCATTGTACTGGTGGAACAACATCATGGTGGTGGTCGACCAACATCATGGTGGTGGTCGACCAACATCATGGTGGTGGTCGACCAACATCATGGTGGTGGTCGACCAACATCATGGTGGTGGTCGACCAACATCATGGTGGTGGTCGACCAACATCATGGTGGTGGTCGACCAACATCATGGTGGTGGTCGACCAACATTATGGTGGTGGTTGATCAATATCATGATACTGGTCGACCAAAATAATGGGTTGGTGGTTGACCAACATCATGGTCCTAGTCGGCCAACATCATGGTGGTGGTCGACCAACATCATGGTGGTGGTCGACCAACATCATGGTGGTGGTCGACCAACATCATGGTGGTGGTCGACCAACATCATGGTGGTGGTCGACCAACATCATGGTGGTGGTCGACCAACATCATGGTGGTGGTCGACCAACATCATGGTGGTGGTCGACCAACATCATGGTGGTGGTCGACCAACATCATGGTGGTGGTCGACCAACATCATGGTGGTGGTCGACCAACATCATGGTGGTGGTCGACCAACATCATGGTGGTGGTCGACCAACATCATGGTGGTGGTCGACCAACATCATGGTGGTGGTCGACCAACATCATGGTGGTGGTCGACCAACATCATGGTGGTGGTCGACCAACATCATGGTGGTGGTCGACCAACATCATGGTGGTGGTCGACCAACATCATGTGGTGGTCGACCAACATCATGGTGGTGGTCGACCAACATCATGGTGGTGGTCGACCAACATCATGGTGGTGGTCGACCAACATCATGGTGGTGGTCGACCAACATCATGGTGGTGGTCGACCAACATCATGGTGGTGGTCGACCAACATCATGGTGGTGGTCGACCAACATCATGGTGGTGGTCGACCAACATCATGGTGGTGGTCGACCAACATCATGGTGGTGGTCGACCAACATCATGGTGGTGGTCGACCAACATCATGGTGGTGGTCGACCAACATCATGGTGGTGGTCGACCAACATCATGTGGTGGTCGACCAACATCATGGTGGTGGTCGACCAACATCATGGTGGTGGTCGACCAACATCATGGTGGTGGTCGACCAACATCATGGTGGTGGTCGACCAACATCATGGTGGTGGTCGACCAACATCATGGTGGTGGTCGACCAACATCATGGTGGTGGTCGACCAACATCATGGTGGTGGTCGACCAACATCATGGTGGTGGTCGACCAACATCATGGTGGTGGTCGACCAACATCATGGTGGTGGTCGACCAACATCATGGTGGTGGTCGACCAACATCATGGTGGTGGTCGACCAACATCATGGTGGTGGTCGACCAACATCATGGTGGTGGTCGACCAACATCATGGTGGTGGTCGACCAACATCATGTGGTGGTCGACCAACATCATGGTGGTGGTCGACCAACATCATGGTGGTGGTCGACCAACATCATGGTGGTGGTCGACCAACATCATGGTGGTGGTCGACCAACATCATGGTGGTGGTCGACCAACATCATGGTGGTGGTCGACCAACATCATGGTGGTGGTCGACCAACATCATGGTGGTGGTCGACCAACATCATGGTGGTGGTCGACCAACATCATGGTGGTGGTCGACCAACATCATGGTGGTGGTCGACCAACATCATGGTGGTGGTCGACCAACATCATGTGGTGGTCGACCAACATCATGGTGGTGGTCGACCAACATCATGTGGTGGTCGACCAACATCATGGTGGTGGTCGACCAACATCATGTGGTGGTCGACCAACATCATGGTGGTGGTCGACCAACATCATGGTGGTGGTCGACCAACATCATGTGGTGGTCGACCAACATCATGGTGGTGGTCGACCAACATCATGGTGGTGGTCGACCAACATCATGGTGGTGGTCGACCAACATCATGGTGGTGGTCGACCAACATCATGGTGGTGGTCGACCAACATCATGGTGGTGGTCGACCAACATCATGGTGGTGGTCGACCAACATCATGGTGGTGGTCGACCAACATCATGTGGTGGTCGACCAACATCATGGTGGTGGTCGACCAACATCATGGTGGTGGTCGACCAACATCATGGTGGTGGTCGACCAACATCATGGTGGTGGTCGACCAACATCATGGTGGTGGTCGACCAACATCATGGTGGTGGTCGACCAACATCATGGTGGTGGTCGACCAACATCATGTGGTGGTCGACCAACATCATGGTGGTGGTCGACCAACATCATGTGGTGGTCGACCAACATCATGGTGGTGGTCGACCAACATCATGGTGGTGGTCGACCAACATCATGGTGGTGGTCGACCAACATCATGGTGGTGGTCGACCAACATCATGGTGGTGGTCGACCAACATCATGGTGGTGGTCGACCAACATCATGGTGGTGGTCGACCAACATCATGGTGGTGGTCGACCAACATCATGGTGGTGGTCGACCAACATCATGGTGGTGGTCGACCAACATCATGGTGGTGGTCGACCAACATCATGGTGGTGGTCGACCAACATCATGGTGGTGGTCGACCAACATCATGGTGGTGGTCGACCAACATCATGGTGGTGGTCGACCAACATCATGGTGGTGGTCGACCAACATCATGGTGGTGGTCGACCAACATCATGTGGTGGTCGACCAACATCATGGTGGTGGTCGACCAACATCATGTGGTGGTCGACCAACATCATGGTGGTGGTCGACCAACATCATGGTGGTGGTCGACCAACATCATGGTGGTGGTCGACCAACATCATGGTGGTGGTCGACCAACATCATGGTGGTGGTCGACCAACATCATGGTGGTGGTCGACCAACATCATGGTGGTGGTCGACCAACATCATGGTGGTGGTCGACCAACATCATGGTGGTGGTCGACCAACATCATGGTGGTGGTCGACCAACATCATGGTGGTGGTCGACCAACATCATGGTGGTGGTCGACCAACATCATGGTGGTGGTCGACCAACATCATGGTGGTGGTCGACCAACATCATGGTGGTGGTCGACCAACATCATGGTGGTGGTCGACCAACATCATGTGGTGGTCGACCAACATCATGGTGGTGGTCGACCAACATCATGGTGGTGGTCGACCAACATCATGGTGGTGGTCGACCAACATCATGGTGGTGGTCGACCAACATCATGGTGGTGGTCGACCAACATCATGGTGGTGGTCGACCAACATCATGTGGTGGTCGACCAACATCATGGTGGTGGTCGACCAACATCATGGTGGTGGTCGACCAACATCATGGTGGTGGTCGACCAACATCATGGTGGTGGTCGACCAACATCATGGTGGTGGTCGACCAACATCATGTGGTGGTCGACCAACATCATGGTGGTGGTCGACCAACATCATGGTGGTGGTCGACCAACATCATGGTGGTGGTCGACCAACATCATGGTGGTGGTCGACCAACATCATGGTGGTGGTCGACCAACATCATGGTGGTGGTCGACCAACATCATGGTGGTGGTCGACCAACATCATGGTGGTGGTCGACCAACATCATGTGGTGGTCGACCAACATCATGGTGGTGGTCGACCAACATCATGGTGGTGGTCGACCAACATCATGGTGGTGGTCGACCAACATCATGGTGGTGGTCGACCAACATCATGGTGGTGGTCGACCAACATCATGGTGGTGGTCGACCAACATCATGGTGGTGGTCGACCAACATCATGGTGGTGGTCGACCAACATCATGGTGGTGGTCGACCAACATCATGGTGGTGGTCGACCAACATCATGGTGGTGGTCGACCAACATCATGGTGGTGGTCGACCAACATCATGGTGGTGGTCGACCAACATCATGGTGGTGGTCGACCAACATCATGGTGGTGGTCGACCAACATCATGGTGGTGGTCGACCAACATCATGGTGGTGGTCGACCAACATCATGGTGGTGGTCGACCAACATCATGGTGGTGGTCGACCAACATCATGGTGGTGGTCGACCAACATCATGGTGGTGGTCGACCAACATCATGGTGGTGGTCGACCAACATCATGGTGGTGGTCGACCAACATCATGGTGGTGGTCGACCAACATCATGGTGGTGGTCGACCAACATCATGTGGTGGTCGACCAACATCATGGTGGTGGTCGACCAACATCATGGTGGTGGTCGACCAACATCATGGTGGTGGTCGACCAACATCATGGTGGTGGTCGACCAACATCATGGTGGTGGTCGACCAACATCATGGTGGTGGTCGACCAACATCATGGTGGTGGTCGACCAACATCATGGTGGTGGTCGACCAACATCATGGTGGTGGTCGACCAACATCATGTGGTGGTCGACCAACATCATGGTGGTGGTCGACCAACATCATGGTGGTGGTCGACCAACATCATGGTGGTGGTCGACCAACATCATGGTGGTGGTCGACCAACATCATGGTGGTGGTCGACCAACATCATGTGGTGGTCGACCAACATCATGGTGGTGGTCGACCAACATCATGGTGGTGGTCGACCAACATCATGGTGGTGGTCGACCAACATCATGGTGGTGGTCGACCAACATCATGGTGGTGGTCGACCAACATCATGGTGGTGGTCGACCAACATCATGGTGGTGGTCGACCAACATCATGGTGGTGGTCGACCAACATCATGTGGTGGTCGACCAACATCATGGTGGTGGTCGACCAACATCATGGTGGTGGTCGACCAACATCATGGTGGTGGTCGACCAACATCATGGTGGTGGTCGACCAACATCATGTGGTGGTCGACCAACATCATGGTGGTGGTCGACCAACATCATGGTGGTGGTCGACCAACATCATGGTGGTGGTCGACCAACATCATGGTGGTGGTCGACCAACATCATGGTGGTGGTCGACCAACATCATGGTGGTGGTCGACCAACATCATGGTGGTGGTCGACCAACATCATGGTGGTGGTCGACCAACATCATGTGGTGGTCGACCAACATCATGGTGGTGGTCGACCAACATCATGGTGGTGGTCGACCAACATCATGGTGGTGGTCGACCAACATCATGGTGGTGGTCGACCAACATCATGGTGGTGGTCGACCAACATCATGGTGGTGGTCGACCAACATCATGGTGGTGGTCGACCAACATCATGGTGGTGGTCGACCAACATCATGGTGGTGGTCGACCAACATCATGGTGGTGGTCGACCAACATCATGGTGGTGGTCGACCAACATCATGGTGGTGGTCGACCAACATCATGTGGTGGTCGACCAACATCATGTGGTGGTCGACCAACATCATGGTGGTGGTCGACCAACATCATGGTGGTGGTCGACCAACATCATGGTGGTGGTCGACCAACATCATGGTGGTGGTCGACCAACATCATGGTGGTGGTCGACCAACATCATGGTGGTGGTCGACCAACATCATGTGGTGGTCGACCAACATCATGGTGGTGGTCGACCAACATCATGGTGGTGGTCGACCAACATCATGGTGGTGGTCGACCAACATCATGTGGTGGTCGACCAACATCATGGTGGTGGTCGACCAACATCATGGTGGTGGTCGACCAACATCATGGTGGTGGTCGACCAACATCATGGTGGTGGTCGACCAACATCATGGTGGTGGTCGACCAACATCATGGTGGTGGTCGACCAACATCATGGTGGTGGTCGACCAACATCATGGTGGTGGTCGACCAACATCATGGTGGTGGTCGACCAACATCATGTGGTGGTCGACCAACATCATGGTGGTGGTCGACCAACATCATGGTGGTGGTAATAAGTATGTCGTCTATATCTTTCTTGTGGTTTCTGGTTCGTCTGTTTTGTTGTCTTTCGTTGAACTGTTTACTGTTAACGTCGTCAACCTGATTTATAAGCTTAAAGGTGGTGATCAAGTCACCTCATACTCTTCTCTCTTCCACGATGGACCAATTCATGGCCTCTAACTTTTCATGTAACTCAAGTTTTTTCTTTAATTCTGGTGCCATCTTTGTTGCCTTCCTCTGGACCTTCTCTATTAGGTTTCTTTTCTTCTTTAAGTGTGGTTACCAAACTTGAGAAGCACATTGCCTTTATCTTGTACCCGAATAATATTCTGACATGATCTGAAATTTGTTAGCAGATATTTCTTCTTTATAATATTCTCGATGTGGCGATTCCCAGATCCCTCTTACACACACATTCCCATAGCTTATTCCCTGCTATAATTACATTCGCATCGAAACCATTTTTATTTTTCTACTGTTTCATCCCATTAAATTTGCATGTACGAGGATTGAATATCACTAACCATGTGTGAGACTAACTTAGGAGTTTATGTTGGTCATTCTTTACTTCCCTCATGACAGTGACATCATCTTTAGACATATTCAGGTATGACCTAAACTTTCTGACATATCATTTGCATTGGTCAGCAAGAGCAACGATTCTTAGAATGAACCCTGCAGCACACCACTGGTGCCTCCTCTGGTATTCATCTTTTGTTCTCTTCTTCTAAAGTTGTCTTCTATCCAACGAAGGAGCCTGACCTTCATTCCAGCATGAAAAGAGTTTCTTTATCGGCCTCCTGTGTGGTATAGCGTCAAATGCTTTCTGGCAGTCCAGATTTACAATTCACTCACCCTTCTCCTTTGTCTAAACCAGAGCCCACACTCGTTGAAGTCTAAGAGGTGTGGTATGCATGACCTCATCTCTCTACAACCATGATGTGTCTCACTTTGATACTTATGCTTTGTAGGTGATCATTTCGATGCTTTCTGATTATCAGTACTTTACTTGCCACACTTCGTCAGAGAGACTTGTCTGTAGTTCAGCCCAACTTTCCAGTTTCCTGTCTTGAAAATTGACAGGACATTTGTCTCACCCACTCTCCTGAACACTTTACCTTTCTGTGACGAGATCTTGAACAGCATTGTAAGTGGCGTGTAAGGTGTATATGTACAGCATATACGGAGAAATTTTATCAGGATCATGAGTATTACTATGGGGCAAGGCACCTTAGCAACGTGTTTCCCAGAACTTTTGATATTTTCTAAGAACTCGTTATATCACCTGAAGACTTTGAATTTGTCATTTATTTACTTTTTAATCGTGACATTGCCCTGAATCCCTGAGCCTGAATAACTGTCTTTAATCGATAGTTTACTCCTGATGATCTTGTGCAAAAGTTTTGGACTATCTTCTGCTTTAACCACCATATTCTCTTCAGAATTTCTCTATTCTTCATTTTTGTTCCTCCTGTTGTTCTCATTCCTTGATCTCTCATACCTTATGAATTCTGTAGTGCTGCTTGCATCTCCTCCACAGTACATCTCTCAGATCTTACGCTTTTGGACATCTTCTGCAGAGCCACATCCATCTACGTCCATTGTTAAACGTACTTATCTTTCTATTTTTTTTGTTGTTAATTTCACAGAAACCTTCAAAACAATTTTCTATATTTTGAGTATAGAGTTTTGTATCCCAATCTACGTTTCCAAAGAATTTTCTTTGCCCTATGTAGTTTCAACGAGTGTATCTCTTCTCTGAGTCACCTCACTTACCATATTGTCAGACTCAAGCATAACATGATAACCTCCTTCAAATGGTGCATCAGATTTGCTATATACAATATCCTTTTTACTATGAGTAAAGATAAGTCTGATCTAATAATGATGGATCATGAATTCTCTGATTTTAGTATGCTCGCTGAGTGAGACACTGGCGTGTGTGTGTGTGGTGTGTGTGTGTGTGTGTGTGTGTGTGTGTGTGTGTGTGCGTGTGTGTGTGTGGTGTGTGTGTGGTTCTACCCCGTCCTCATGGAGTGAGGCTGGTGCTCCAGCAGGTGAGGGTGGTAAAGGTCAGCTCTCACGCCATGTGACAACACAAACGTCAGAGTAACGTACACAGACACTGGTGCACTGGCCTCAACCCCACACACGTACATGCACACTTACATGTGCACGCACACGGATCAACAACGTACACAAACACACACGTGATGACTTGCTCGCTCTACTAGTGCCTGACTGTTGCCATAAATATCCACCATAAACTATGAACGGCATGAATTGAATTTGCCTCCCGCTGACCTTCTCGAACACTATTTATACTCTGAACACCATTGCCTAAGTGGCTGAGAAATGATACATCTTTATATTAGCTGATGTGATTGGCTCGTTGATGAATGACGTCACAGAGACACTTGGTGAATTATTGAATACCGTGCATTTACCAGCAGCATCCTGACTTTTCGATTGGCTCTCGAGGCTTGACGTCATAGATCACAGAAGAACACTTCCTATCCTGCCATTTGATGTCAGTGGGAGCAGTTGGTGGGCAGCAGCTCCAGAGTCAAGTGTGTCCGTGGTCCACCGGTCGTGTTGTCCCCGTCTGCTGGATCATCCTTTCAATATTCAGTGGAAAATAGAACCATAACACGTCTAGCTGTGTCTTGTAGTGCTGGGTAACTGAACTGGAAAAATATTCCCTAATTCTGTTGTTTACACCAGAAGCCGCTGAAGCGTCCTGCTAAAATGACGAGAAGCAATTCCAAAGCGAGCCTTCGCAGGAGCGTCAAGAGACTACGATGGAGAGACAGGGTGAGGGAGAACAGTGTGGTGAGGAAGTTTGGTCCCATCAGTAGAAGCTCCAGTCTCAACCTACAGACCACGACGATAGGCAACGGTTGCTTCAGCGACGGAGAGTGGCGGGAGTGTATGTGCCAGAACAACT
>NC_092238.1:17290693-17303193 GCF_036320965.1 Panulirus ornatus
ATACTGGTGCCGACTTGGTTGTCTGAGTGTGTGTCATGGACTTTGAGCATCAATGAACGAAGAGGTTGGACGTGTTAGAAATGAAATGCCTGAGAACAATATGAAGCATGAGATGGAATGATCGTGTAAGAAATGATAGTGTAAGTGAGAGGTGTGGTAGTGCGAAGGGTCTGGTTGACAACGTTGAGCAGCGTGTGCTGGAGTGGTTCCAACATTCTGAAAGGATAAGAGGAAAAAATTCAAATGACTCAGATTTACGAATCAGATGTGGAAGGATGAAGGAAGAAGAGAGCAAGAGGGAGCTGGAAGGATGCACTGGAACAAGCTTGGAGATAATGTGGCTTGAACAATCAGGAGGATGAAACGGTTTATGGAACAGGAGAATTAGATTAGGGTGGTATACAGTGGGCGACAGTGTGAGAATAGTGAAGCAATCCAAAATCTTATGCAGAGAACTCAAGGCAAAGATGCTACAAACTACAGACAAATCCAGGATCTCTACAACAAGACAATCATGGAACAGTCTTGGTTCACTGGAAGCTTCAGAGTACTCAGGAGGCTCCAGTCACCCATTCATATTCACTGCGAACAATGTTTATCTTGACTTGGTGAATATCCTTCTTTAGAGACAAAAGATACGATACAACCTGGTTAGGTTAGGTTAGGTTAGGTGAAGTTACGGGTCAGAGTTAAGCTAAATTTACTGGCTTGAATGAAAATGATTTGTATCATATGTTTGGCCACTCACGTCAGATACTTAGCATAATCATATGTACAGTATCTGAACGTGCAAAATAAGTGACCATCAATATATTCTCGTTGCATGCTTATTGAGGACTTAAACTGTAATACCACTGGTTCGTGAAGACATCTCTTCTCATTATTAATGCTATATATTCATATACCATGTACAGTGTGTGTCCATTTAAGATATTTGTGTATTTCGTTGCGTTTTATCTACGACGATAATATAACAGACTTCACGCTGCAGTAAGTCAGTGCGGTTCGAACCAACTGTCCGGCTTTTATCAAATTAATGACAAGCGATTAGAGAACATGGAAGCATGTTCTTTCTCAAAAGTCTCTACCTTACAGTTTCATTTCAGTTTCCAATCTAGAGCCTTCCTTTGTGTCAAAGTCGCTCAGAAGCCATACTATGAACAGAAAATCCCACAGAAACAAAGTTCGATAATCAACCGCTGAACTGCTCACTAACCAAAATCATTGTCGAATGCACTGAGTCACCGATGACCTTACCTTGCTAGTAACGTGTAGTGCGTACCTACCCACTGCTCGTAATCCTTGCTCATGAGCATTTGATCTGTAGTCATGTATTTCGTAGGTCAAAAATTTTACGTGACACCGACCCTGGGTATGAATGTCTGATTAATCATCAATCATAGCCAAAGACATCATCTTCATCATGCCGATCTTCGTTAGGGCCAGGTTCGGTGGATCGTTTGATTTTTTTTTTCTTTTTTTGCTGAAATAGCACTGACAACTGAAGCCCGAATCAAGGCCATCAAGCCATCTTTGCTGAAGATGAAAGCCGGTAAGGCGGCGGGTTTGAATGGTATTGCATTGGAATCTATAAAAAAGGGGTGACTGTGTTGTTGACTGGTTGGTAAGGATATTCAAAGTATGTATGGTTCATGGTGAAGTGCCTGAGGACTGGCGGAATGCATGCATAGTGCCATTGTACAAAGGCAAAGTGTTCATTTTACAGAGGTATAAACTTGTTTAGTGTTCCTGGGAAATAACATGTGAGGGTATTGATTGAGAGAGAAAAGGCATGTACAGAGCATCAAGTTGGGGAAGAGCAGTGTGGTTTCAGAAGAGGTATATGTCAGGTGTTTCCTTTGAAGAATGTATGTAAGAAATACTGAGAAAATAAGATGGATGTGTATATAGCGTTTATGGATCTTGAGAAGGCATATGATAGGGTGGATGGAGATGCTTTGTGGAAGGTTTTAAGAGTATATGGTATGGGAGGTAAGTTGAAAGAAGCAGTGAAAAGATTTTATCAAGGGTGTGCGGCATGTGTACGAGTAGGAAGAGAGGAAAGTGACTGGTTCCCAGTGAATGTCGGTCTGAGACAGGGGTGTGTGATAGCTCCATGGTTGTTTAACTTGTTTATGGATGGGATGTTATAGAGGTAAATGCAAGAGTTTTGGAGAGAGGGGCATGTATACAGTCTGTTCTGGATGAGAGGGCTTGGGAAATGAGTCAGTTGATGTTTGCTGATGATACAGCGCTGGTGGATGATTCGGGTGAGAAACTGCAGAAGTTGATGACTGAGTTTGATAAAGTGTGTAAAAAAAGAAAGCTGAGCGTAAATGTGAAAAAGAGCAAGGTAATTAGGTCAAGAATGGTTGAGGGACAGGTTTATTGGGAGATAAGTTCGAATGGAGGAATACTGGAGGAAGTGAAGTGTTTTAGATACCTGGGAGTGGACTTGGCAGCGGATGGAAGCATGGAAGCGGAAGTGAGTCTTACTTTTGGGGAGGGAGCCAAGGGTCTGGGAGCATTGAAGAATGTGGAAGTCGAGAACGATATCTCGGAAAGCAAAAATGGGTATGTTTGAAGGAATAGTGGTTCCAACAATGTTATATAGCTGCGAGGCATGGGCTGTAGATAGGTTTGTGCGGAGGAAATGAAATGTTTGAGGACAATATGTTGTGTGAGGTGGTTTGATCAAGTAAGTAATGAAAGGGTAAGAGATATGTGAGGTATTAAAAAGAGTATGGTTGAGAGAGCAGAAGAGGGAGTGTTGAAATGGTTCGGGCACATGGAGAAAATGAGTGAGGAAAGGTTGACAAAGAGGATATATGTCAGAGGTTGAGGGAAGAAGGAGAAGCGGGAGACCAAATTGGAGGTAGAAGGATTGAGTGAAAAAGATTTTGAGCGATCGGGGCCTGAACATACAGGAGGGTGAAAGGCATGCAAGGAGTGAATTGGAACGATGTGGTATAACGGGGTCGACGTGCTGTCAATGGATTGAACCAGGGAATGTGAAGCGTCTGGGGTAAACCATGGAAAGTTTTGTGGGGCCTGGTTATGGAAAAGGAGCTGTTGTTTCGGTGCATTACACATGACAGCTAGAGACTGAGTGTGAACGAATGTGGCCTTTTTCGTTTGTTCCTGGCGCTGCCTCCCTGGAGGGAGGAGGGGGATTGGGGAATGCAATTTCTTGTGTGGCGAGGTGGTGACGGAAATGGATGAAGGCAGCAAGTATGGATATATACATGTGAATATATGTATATTTCTGAGTATGCTGTATACTTTGAAATATGTATGTATGCATATGTGGATGAGTTGGGCCATTTCTCGTCTGTTTCCATGCGCTACCTCGCTAACGCGGGAGACGGCGGTTAACTATGATAAAGAGAATATATATATACCACTATGATAAAGAGAATATATATACCACATCGATCCAATTCACTCTATTCCTTGCCCTCCTTTCACCCTCCTGCATGTTCAGGCCCCGATCACTCAAAATCTTTTTCACTCCATCTTTCCACCTCCAATTTGGTCTCCCACTTCTCGTTCCCTCCACCTCCGACACATATATCCTCTTGGTCAATCTTTCCTCACTCATTCTCTGCATGTGCCCAAACCATTTCAAAACACCCTCTTCTGCTCTCTCAACCACGCTCTTTTTATTTCCACACATCTCTCTTACCCTTACATTACTTACTCGATCAAACCACCTCACACCACGCATTGTCCTCAAACATCTCATTTCCAGCACATCCACCCTCATGCGCACAACCCTATCCATAGCCCACGCCTCGCAACCATACAACATTGTTGGAACCACTATTCCTTCAAACATACCCATTTTTGCTTTCCGAGATAATGTTCTCGACTTCCACACATTCTTCAATGCTCCCAGGATTTTCGCCCCCTCCCCCACCCTATGATTCACTTCTGCTTCCATGGTTCCATCCGCTGCCAGATCCACTCCCAGATATGTAAAACACTTTACTTCCTCCAGTTTTTCTCCATTCAAACTTACCTTCCAATTGACTTGACCCTCAACCCTACTGTACCTAATAACCTTGCTCTTATTCACATTTACTCTTAACTTTCTTCTTTCACACACTTTACCAAACTCAGTCACCAGCTTCTGCAGTTTCTCACACGAATCAGCCACCAGCGCTGTATCATCAGCGAACAACAACTGACTCACTTCCCAAGCTCTCTCATCCACAACAGACTTCATACTTGCCCCTCTTTCCAAAACTCTTGCATTCACCTCCCTAACAACCCCATCCATAAACAAATTATATATATATATATTTTTTTTTTTTTTTTTTTTTCAAACTATTCGCCATTTCCCGCATTAGCGAGGTAGCGTTAAGAACAGAGGACTGGGCCTTTTTCGGAATATCCTCACCTGGCCCCCTCTGTTCCTTCTTTTGGAAAATTAAAAAAAAAAAACGAGAGGGGAGGATTTCCAGCCCCCCGCTCCCTCCCCTTTTAGTCGCCTTCTACGACACGCAGGGAATACGTGGGAAGTATTCTTAATCCCCTATCCCCAGGGATAAATCAATATATATATATATATATATATATATATATATATATATATATATATATATATATATATATATATATATATATATATATATATATATATATATATATATATATATTGATTGAGAGGGTGAAGGCATGTACAGAGCATCAGATTGGGGAAGAGCAGTGTGGTTTCAGAAGTGGTAGAGGATGTGTGGATCAGGTGTTTGCTTTAAAGAATGTATGTGAGAAATACTTAGAAAAGCAAATGGATTTGTATGTAGCATTTATGGATCTGGAGAAGGCATATGATAGAGTTGATAGAGATGCTCTGTGGAAGGTATTAAGAATATATGGTGTGGGAGGAAAGTTGTTAGAAGCAGTGAAAAGTTTTTATCGAGGATGTAAGGCATGTGTACGTGTAGGAAGAGAGGAAAGCGATTGGTTCTCAGTGAATGTAGGATTCCGGCAGGGGTGTGTGATGTCTCCATGGTTGTTTAATTTGTTTATGGATGGGGTTGTTAGGGAGGTAAATGCAAGAGTTTTGGAAAGAGGGGCAAGTATGAAGTCTGTTGGGGATGAGAGAGCTTGGGAAGTGAGTCAGTTGTTGTTCGCTGATGATACAGCGCTGGTGGCTGATTCATGTGAGAAAGTGCAGAAGCTGGTGACTGAGTTTGGTAAAGTGTGTGGAAGAAGAAAGTTAAGAGTAAATGTGAATAAGAGCAAGGTTATTAGGTACAGTAGGGTTGAGGGTCAAGTCAATTGGGAGGTGAGTTTGAATGGAGAAAAACTGGAGGAAGTGAAGTGTTTTAGATATCTGGGAGTGGATCTGGCAGCGGATGGAACCATGGAAGCGGAAGTGGATCATAGGGTGGGGGAGGGGGCGAAAATTCTGGGGGCCTTGAAGAATGTGTGGAAGTCGAGAACATTATCTCGGAAAGCAAAAATGGGTATGTATGAAGGAATAGTGGTTCCAACAATGTTGTATGGTTGCGAGGCGTGGGCTATGGATAGAGTTGTGCGCAGGAGGATGGATGTGCTGGAAATGAGATGTTTGAGGACAATGTGTGGTGTGAGGTGGTTTGATCGAGTGAGTAACGTAAGGGTAAGAGAGATGTGTGGAAATAAAAAGAGCGTGGTTGAGAGAGCAGAAGAGGGTGTTTTGAAGTGGTTTGGGCACATGGAGAGGATGAGTGAGGAAAGATTGACCAAGAGGATATATGTGTCGGAGGTGGAGGGAACAAGGAGAAGAGGGAGACCAAATTGGAGGTGGAAAGATGGAGTGAAAAAGATTTTGTGTGATCGGGGCCTGAACATGCAGGAGGGTGAAAGGAGGGCAAGGAATAGAGTGAATTGGAGCGATGTTGTATACCGGGGTTGACGTGCTGTCAGTGGATTGAATCAAGGCATGTGAAGCGTCTGGGGTAAGCCATGGAAAGCTGTGTAGGTATGTATATTTGCGTGTGTGGACGTATGTATATACATGTGTATGGGGGGGGTTGGGCCATTTCTTTCGTCTGTTTCCTTGCGCTACCTCGCAAACGCGGGAGACAGCGACAAAGTATAAAAAAAAAAAGAAAAATATATATATATATATATATATATATATATATATATATATATATATATATATATATATATATATATATATATATACACATATGGATTTGTATGTAGCATTTATGGATCTGGAGAAGGCATATGATAGAGTTGATAGAGATGCTCTGTGGAAGGTATTAAGAATATATGGTGTGGGAGGCAAGTTGTTAGAAGCAGTGAAAAGTTTTTATCGAGGATGTAAGGCATGTGTACGTGTAGGAAGAGAGGAAAGTGATTGGTTCTCAGTGAATGTAGGTTTGCGGCAGGGGTGTGTGATGTCTCCATGGTTGTTTGATTTGTTTATGGATGGGGTTGTTAGGGAGGTGAATGCAAGAGTTTTGGAAAGAGGGGCAAGTATGAAGTCTGTTGGGGATGAGAGAGCTTGGGAAGTGAGTCAGTTGTTGTTCGCTGATGATACAGCGCTGGTGGCTGATTCATGTGAGAAACTGCAGAAGCTGGTGACTGAGTTTGGTAAAGTGTGTGAAAGAAGAAAGTTAAGAGTAAATGTGAATAAGAGCAAGGTTATTAGGTACAGTAGGGTTGAGGGTCAAGTCAATTGGGAGGTAAGTTTGAATGGAGAAAAACTGGGGGAGGTGAAGTGTTTTAGATATCTGGGAGTGGATCTGGCAGCGGATGGAACCATGGAAGCGGAAGTGGATCATAGGGTGGGGGAGGGGGCGAAAATTCTGGGAGCCTTGAAAAATGTGTGGAAGTCGAGAACATTATCTCGGAAAGCAAAAATGGGTATGTTTAAAGGAATAGTGGTTCCAACAATGTTGTATGGTTGCGAGGCGTGGGCTATGGATAGAGTTGTGCGCAGGAGGATGGATGTGCTGGAAATGAGATGTTTGAGGACAATGTGTGGTGTGAGGTGGTTTGATCGAGTAAGTAACGTAAGGGTAAGAGAGATGTGTGGAAATAAAAAGAGCGTGGTTGAGAGAGCAGAAGAGGGTGTTTTGAAGTGGTTTGGGCACATGGAGAGAATGAGTGAGGAAAGATTGACCAAGAGGATATATGTGTCGGAGGTGGAGGGAACGAGGAGAAGTGGGAGACCAAATTGGAGGTGGAAAGATGGAGTGAAAAAGATTTTGTGTGATCGGGGCCTGAACATGCAGGAGGGTGAAAGGCGGGCAAGGAATATAGTGAATTGGATCGATGTGGTATACCGGGGTTGACGTGCTGTCAGTAGATTGAATCAAGGCATGTGAAGCGTCTGGGGTAAACCATGGAAAGCTGTGTAGGTATGTATATTTTGGGTGTGTGGATGTATGTATATACATGTGTATGGGGGTGGGTTGGGCCATTTTTTTCGTCTGTTTCCTTGCGCTACCTCGCAAACGCGGGAGACAGCGACAAAGAAAAAAAATTATATGTATATATGGGAGGGTATTGATTGAGAGGGTGAAGGCATGTACAGAGCATCAGATTGGGGAAGAGCAGTGTGGTTTCAGAAGTGGTAAAGGATGTGTGGATCAGGTGTTTGCTTTAAAGAATGTATGTGAGAAATACTTAGAAAAGCAAATGGATTTGTATGTAGCATTTATGGATCTGGAGAAGGCATATGATAGAGTTGATAGAGATGCTCTGTGTAAGGTATTAAGAATATATGGTGTGGGAGGAAAGTTGTTAGAAGCAGTGAAAAGTTTTTATCGAGGATGTAAGGCATGTGTACGTGTAGGAAGAGAGGAAAGTGATTGGTTCTCAGTGAATGTAGGATTCCGGCAGGGGTGTGTGATGTCTCCATGGTTGTTTAATTTGTTTATGGATGGGGTTGTTAGGGAGGTAAATGCAAGAGTTTTGGAAAGAGGGGCAAGTATGAAGTCTGTTGGGGATGAGAGAGCTTGGGAAGTGAGTCAGTTGTTGTTCGCTGATGATACAGCGCTGGTGGCTGATTCATGTGAGAAACTGCAGAAGCTGGTGACTGAGTTTGGTAAAGTGTGTGGAAGAAGAAAGTTAAGAGTAAATGTGAATAAGAGCAAGGTTATTAGGTACAGTAGGGTTGAGGGTCAAGTCAATTGGGAGGTGAGTTTGAATGGAGAAAAACTGGAGGAAGTGAAGTGTTTTAGATATCTGGGCGTGGATCTGGCAGCGGATGGAACCATGGAAGCGGAAGTGGATCATAGGGTGGGGGAGGGGGCGAAAATTCTGGGAGCCTTGAAGAATGTGTGGAAGTCGAGAACATTATCTCGGAAAGCAAAAATGAGTATGTTTGAAGGAATAGTGGTTACAACAATGTTGTATGGTTGCGAGGCGTGGGCTATGGATAGAGTTGTGCGCAGGAGGATGGATGTGCTGGAAATGAGATGTTTGAGGACAATGTGTGGTGTGAGGTGGTTTGATCGAGTAAGTAACGTAAGGGTAAGAGAGATGTGTGGAAATAAAAAGAGCGTGCTTGAGAGAGCAGAAGAGGGTGTTTTGAAATGGTTCGGGCACATGGAGAGAATGAGTGAGGAAAGATTGACCAAGAGAATATATGTGTCGGAGGTGGAGGGAACGAGGAGAAGAGGGAGACCAAATTGGAGGTGGAAAGATGGAGTGAAAAAGATTTTGTGTGATCGGGGCCTGAGCATGCAGGAGGGTGAAAGGAGGGCAAGGAATAGAGTGAATTGGAGCGATGTGGTATACCGGGGTTGAGGTGCTGACAGTGGATTGAATCAAGGCATGTGAAAAGTCTGGGGTAAACCATGGAAAGCTGTGTAGGTATGTATATTTGCGTGTGTGGACGTATGTATATACATGTGTATGGGGGTGGGTTGGGCCATTTCTTTCGTCTGTTTCCTTGCGCTACCTCGCAAACGCGGGAGACAGCGACAAAGCAAAAAAAAAAAAAAAAAAAAAAAAATATATATATATATATATATATATATATATATATATATATATATATATATATATATATATATATATATATATACATATATATATGTTTATATATATATATATATATATATATATATATATATATATATATATATATATATATATATATATATATATATATCGATTGTCCAAGACAGACAACGAGCGTATCACAACCTTATCTTGTGGACAAGAAGGGGAATTGTTCACAAATTTTATCAATAATAAAGCTATCCAATTTGTATAGACCTTCACTAATATCAAGGTTATAATTCTTTGTTTATTCAGTAGTAGAAGATTCAGTGTTATTTTTCGTGGTACTGAAGTTAGAGTTAATAACTGAGATGGCATTACTCCAGTCAATACAATGATCGTAGTTTTTAACGTGATTAAACAAGGCATTTGATTCTTTCCTGTTCTTATACTATATCTATGTTGCTTAAGTCTAATAGAAAGATCCTTGCTAGTCTGCCCAACATAAAACTTATCACAATTTCTACATGGCACTTTATAGATGCATCCAGTAGAATTTTCTAGTGAGTTCCTGATTAAGATATTCTTTATAGTATTATTGTTGCTGAAGGCAACATTTACATTAAAGGATTTAAGCAGCATGGGAAGTAAAGTAAAATTATTATAAAAAAGTAGAACTAAAAGATTCTTGGTGTCAATGGGAGGTTTGGGCTCAACTCTATAGAATAATCTGAAGGTGGTGATCAATAGAACAATACGGCGCTATTTAGTTACAATCCAACATGGCCTGGGTATCATACAGAACCTCATCCTATGGTTAAAATCCAACATGGCCTGGGTATCATACAGAACCTCCTCCTATGGTTATAATCCAACATGGCCTGGGTATCATACAGAACCTCCTCCTATGGTTATAATCCAACATGGCCTGGGTATCATACAGAACCTCCTCCAATGGTTATAATCCAACATGGCCTGGGTATCATACAGAACGTCTTCCTATGGTTATAATCCAACTTGTCCTAGGACTCATACAGAGCCTCTTCCTATCGTATATCACTCGAATTTCATACACAAGATATAAGTATGTTAAAGAGATACCACACGTTTTGAAATGTGGTTCCAATAGCTCCGTAACGTTTGCATGTGCAATATGACTGATACAGACACTAGCGGTATGGCGGCCAGGATTACAAACCTTAAGAAGTGTTAAAGGTAATTCTTTGCTTTAATTTGTGAAAACATATCGTCCCGCTGGTTCCCTCTCGGATTCTTAGTTAGATAAGGATTCTGTTCATGTAGATATATATATATTTCGTCTATGCCCGCATGAGAAAAATCTAACAAAGTAACGTAACATAGCATACTCAAATATTTGACGATATTTTTCAACATTTTTTTCTTTCTCTCTCACCGAAGACTTGCTGCAGTACGTATTGAGAGCACAAATACCGTACATACTGTTGTCTTGGCTTTAACATTTTGTTTGACTCTTGCTTTCATCATGATTATTACCTATCAGTATCTACTGTTTACAGTATCCTGAACATTCCCTCTGGCATGCCACTCCGCTAGCGAGGGAGTCGGTCGAGGTTGCGTGTAGTCACCTTCTGTAAAAGTCACACTAATGTTAAAAAAGAGATGAGAACATTGCAGTGTCCATTTACATACAACCTGACATAAAGGACGGGAAAGGAGGAATAGGGATACAAATGACACTTGTGCGTGATGTTCTTGTCTCGTGCATGCAGCAGTCAGTGGATGTGGCTCAGGTCGGGCCACTCTGGTGCTCGTGCAGAATCATGTTCTAAAGAACAATATCAAATGAGTCTAAATTACATTGGTACCTGCAGCACTCCTGCTTAAATGAATCGACAATCAGCTCTATTAAGATGGTTGAAGCTTCTGTTTACTAGCATATTACAACCTAATGATCTGTCTAACAGATGGAGTATCGTCGATGCGATGGCCACGTCATTACTAACTAATCCGCCTCACAGATATGAATATCATGACCGTGAATCCTGAGCTGTGACACCTTGACTATTGCTAGAGATACGAATGTCTCCGGCTGTAAACAGCAGAGACGGCTTAGATGACCATAACACATTTGGACTTTATATATCGAGAGTTTACTTCTCCCATATCCAGCTTGCTCTCTGGCCGGACTGTCTTGGCAAATGGATCAACCTGTCGCTCCTTCTCCATGACCAGGGGCGTCCCTCGGAATTCTGCCACGTCCCCTAAACTCTTCCTCCATTTCATCAACGATTTCCATTCTTTCAGAGATTATCAGATGTCCTCATACAATGATGACTTAACGCTGAATTTCTTCATATTTTTCAAATCCACTCAATTTTTATTCTCCTGATCTACATCATATCTCTTCACAACTTTTTTGATAGATATATCTAGTCAGGATTATCCAGTATGGAGACGGAACCTAATTATGTTTGGTGTTTTTGAAATACAATTTCTTCCGATTTCTCTTTCTAGATCCCTTACACCGTTCTAATTTTCTTTGATGGTTCTAATATTCCACACACAAATCATTAAGTCTAAGTGTTGTCTACAGAGAATCTAATCTGTGATGGAAACTACACATTATACAAATAGCCAAGTTTCCCTCTGAGAAACTCAGAGTTCTGCTCATAACGGGAGGAGTGCATGAGTCCTGCCCTCACACTTGGGGAGGCTCCAGTTGTACATACTCAAGAGTGAAGACTAAAACGATTCGATTTATCAGCTTTCCTGATCTCGCCTTAACCCGCAGTGATGGTTCTCTCTCTCTTCTGTGCGTATTACTTTGGCTTATGATCCCAAGAACTGGTTGTCTGTGTACCTCCGCCACTATGTATAACTCGGCAAACCATTACGTCGCATGATTACTGTGTGGCCATTGGGAACACAAGCGGGATCTTTGTATTCTGTTTGTTTACCAAACACGGCTAAAGTCGGTAGCACTTTACCTTCCCATGTTTTCCCAAGCAGCCACCACCTGACCCGTTATACCAGACAGGTTTGTCCATTTCAGGCAAAACAGACAATCTTTTCTCGTTTTTCCTTACTTCTGTCTCTCTTTTTTCTTAGTCTTTCTTTACGCTCTACTGCGGTTTGACGACGATGAGAACTCTCCTCGGTGACCAGAACCTACGACCTAAAAATGGAATAAATGGGTAGTTCAGTGAGTGGGATGATAGTGGTGCAGGCGCCCAGTACCTTCACTTGGTTATATATACAGTAAACATACTTTGTCTCCTCTGTGCCTCTCGCACCGCTTATGAAATATGAAAACAAATGATTTGCTAAATATTAAACTCGGTTAAATTTCCTAGCTGTCTTTCCAACACTTGCACTAGGAATATGTAGTCTAATATCAGTTTCATGACACTCCTGCTTCATGTTGGGGCCCACTCAACTCTAGAGACGTTTGGAGACGCTTGTTCTAGAGCATAAATCTTCTCAACAGATGAAGGCGATGATACCCCAGAAATCTCTGGGGTTAGGCGGCGACGGCGCGGAAGCTGGGGATAGCGGAGGTACGA